>NW_022143676.1:0-1966 GCF_007565055.1 Rhinopithecus roxellana
ATCCAAAGAAGCCCTTCTCAGATTCCCAAAGACAGTGTTAATGGACTGCTCCACGAAACATAAGTGTAACTCTGTGAGATGAATTCACACATCACCAAGAAGTTTCTAAGAAAGCTTCTTTCTAGTTTTCATCTGTGGAAATTTCCTTTGTCACTGTAATGTTCATTGCGCTAAGAAGTATCTAATTGCAGATTTCCAGAAACTGTGCTAACAAACTGATCACTGAAGAGAAACGTGTAACTCTGTGAGTTGCATTCACACATGGCAATGCAGTTTCTCAGAAAGCTTCTCTTTAGTTATTATGTGAGGATATCCTTATCACCATGGGCCCAAATAGGCTCCCAAATATCACTTTGCAGATTCCACGAAAAGAGTGTTAGCAAACTGCTTCTTGAGGCAGAGGTTGTAACTCTGTGAGATGAACTCACAGATCAGAAAGAAGTTTCTCAGAAAGCTTCTTTCACGTTTTGAACGGATGAAATTTCCTTATCAGCGTAGGCCTCAATGTGATCCAAAGAAGCCCTTCTCAGATTCCCCAAAGACAGTGTTAATGGACTGCTCCACGAAACATAAGTGTAACTCTGTGAGATGAATTCACACATCACCAAGAAGTTTCTAAGAAAGCTTCTTTCTTATTTTCATCTGTGGATATTTCCTTTGTCACTGTAATGTTCATTGCGCTATGAAGTATCTAATTGCAGATTTCCAGAAAACTGTGCTAACAAACTGATCACTGAAGAGAAACGTGTAACTCTGTGAGTTGCATTCACACATGGCAATGCAGTTTCTCAGAAAGCTTCTCTTAGTTATTATGTGAGGATATTCCTTTATCACCATGGGCCCAATAGGCTCCCAAATATCACTTTGCAGATTCCAAAAAGTGTTAGCAAACTGCTTCTTGAGGCAGGTTGTACTCTGTGAGATGAACTCACAGATCAGAAAGAAGTTTCTCAGAAAGCTTCTTTCACGTTTTGAACGGATGAAATTTCCTTTATCAGCGTAGGCCTCAATGTGATCCAAAGAAGCCCTTCTCAGATTCCTCAAAGACAGTGTTAATGGACTGCTCCACGAAACATAAGTGTAACTCTGTGAGATGAATTCACATCACCAAGAAGTTTCTAAGAAAGCTTCTTTCTAGTTTTCATCTGTGGAATTTCCTTTGTCACTGTAATGTTCATTGCGCTATGAAGTATCTAATTGCAGATTTCCAGAAAACTGTGCTAACAAACTGATCACTGAAGAGAAACGTGTAACTCTGTGAGTTGCATTCACAATGCATGCAGTTTCTCAGAAAGCTTCTCTTTAGTTATTATGTGAGGATATTCCTTATCACCATGGGCCCAATAGGCTCCCAAATATCACTTTGCAGATTCCACGAAAAGAGTGTTAGCAAACTGCTTCTTGAGGCAGAGGTTGTAACTCTGTGAGATGAACTCACAGATCAGAAAGAAGTTTCTCAGAAAGCTCTTTCACGTTTTGAACGGATGAAATTTCCTTTATCAGCGTAGGCCTCAATGTGATCCAAAGAAGCCCTTCTCAGATTCCCAAAGACAGTGTTAATGGACTGCTCCACGAAACAAGTGTAACTCTGTGAGATGAATTCACACATCACCAAGAGTTTCTAAGAAAGTCTTTTCTAGTTTTCATCTGTGGATTTCCTTTGTCACTGTAATGTTCATTGCGCTTGAAGTATCTAATTGCAGATTTCCAGAAAACTGTGCTAACAAACTGATCACTGAAGAGAAACGTTAACTCTGTGAGTTGCATTCACACATGGCAATGCAGTTTCTCAGAAAGCTTCTCTTTAGTTATTATGTGAGGATATCCTTATCACCATGGGCCCCAATAGGCTCCCAAATATCACTTTGCAGATTACACGAAAGAGTGTTAGCAACTGCTTCTTGGGCAGAGGTTGTAACTCTGTGAGATGAACTCACAGATCAGAAAGAAGTCTCAGAAAGCTTCT
>NW_022143677.1:0-11252 GCF_007565055.1 Rhinopithecus roxellana
ATTACAGTGACAAAGGAAATTTCCACAGATGAAAACTAGAAAGAAGCTTTCTTAGAAACTTCTTGGTGATGTGTGAATTCATCTCACAGAGTTACACTTATGTTTCGTGGAGCAGTCCATTAACACTGCCTTTGGGGAAACTGAGAAGGGCTTCTTTGGATCACATTGAGGCCTACGCTGATAAAGGAAATTTCATCCGTTCAAAACGTGAAGAAGCTTTCTGAGAAACTTCTTTCTGATCTGTGAGTTCATCTCACAGAGTTACAACCTCTGCCTTAAGAAGCAGTTTGCTAACAATTTTTGGTGGAATCTGCAAAGTGATATTTGGGAGCCTATTGAGGCCCATGGTGATAAAGGAATTATCCTCATAATAACTAAAGAGAAGCTTTCTGAGAAACTGCATTGCCATGTGTGAATGCAACTCACAGAGTTACACGTTCTCTTCAGTGATCAGTTTGTTAGCACAGTTTTCTGGAAATCTGCAATTAGATACTTCACAGCGCAATGAACATTACAGTGACAAAGGAAATTTCCACAGATGAAAACTAGAAAGAAGCTTTCTTAGAAACTTCTTGGTGATGTGTGAATTCATCTCACAGAGTTACACTTATGTTTCGTGGAGCAGTCCATTAACACTGTCTTTGGGGAAACTGAGAAGGGCTTCTTTGGATCACATTGAGGCCTACGCTGATAAAGGAAATTTCATCCGTTCAAAACGTGAAAGAAGCTTTCTGAGAAACTTCTTTCTGATCTGTGAGTTCATCTCACAGAGTTACAACCTCTGCCTCAAGAAGCAGTTTGCTAACACTCTTTTCTTGGAATCTGCAAAGTGATATTTGGGAGCCTATTGGGGCCCATGGTGATAAAGGAATTATCCTCACATAATAACTAAAGAGAAGCTTTGTGAGAAACTGCATTGCCATGTGTGAATGCAACTCACAGAGTTACGCCAGTTTTTTTGGGGCCGTTTCTTAGGACTGTTTCCGTGGATTCCGAGAAGTGATATTTCAGATAGCTTTGAAGAATAGAAGGAGAAAACTAATATACTCCAAGAGAAAGCGGAACCAAGCTTTCTGCGAAACTGCTTTGTGATATGTGAATTCATTTCACAGTGTTCTATCACCCTTTCTCGGGGGAGTTTCCTAGCACTCATTTTGAGGAATCTCAGATGTGATGTCTTGGATATCGTTGAATCGCATGCTGAATAAGGAACTATCCTCAGAGAAACCTGCAGAGAAGCCTTCTCAGAAACTTCTTTGTTGTGGGTGAATTCAGCCCACAGATGTCCATCATTGTTTCCACTGAGAAACTTGCTAGCAGAGTTTTCGCAGAATCTGCAATAGGACACACGGTGGCGCTCCAAGACCACAAATAACCTCGTCTTACTAAAGTGGGAAGCTTTCTGAGAAACCGCTTTGTGATGTGTGAATTCAACTCACTAAGTTGCAGCTGTATTTCGTGGGGCCGTGGCCTAGCCCTATTTGTGTGGAATCTGAGAACAGATATTCCCGATCCCTTTGAAAACAATGGGGCCAATGGAAACATCTTCCAATAAAAATGAGAAAGAAGCTTTCTGAGAAACTTCTTTCTGATCTGTGAGTTCATCTCACAGAGTTACCACCTCTGCCCAAAGAAGCAGATGGCTAACACTCTGTTCGTGTAATCTGCAAATGATATTTGGGAGCTATTGGGGCCCATGGTGATAAAGGAATTATCCTCACATAATAACTAAAGAGAAGCTTTCTGAGAAACTGCATTGCCATGTGTGAATGCAACTCAGAGTTATACGTTTCTCTTCAGTGATCAGTTTGTTAGCACAGTTTTCTGGAAATCTGCAATTAGATACTTCATAGCGCAATGAACATTACAGTGACAAAGGAAATTTCCACAGATGAAAACTAGAAAGAAGCTTTCTTAGAAACTTCTTGGTGATGTGTGAATTCATCTCACAGAGTTACACTTATGTTTCGTGGAGCAGTCCATTAACACTGTCTTTGGGGAACTGAGAAGGGCTTCTTTGGATCACATTGAGGCCTACGCTGAGAAAGGAAATTTCATCCGTTCAAAACGTGAAAGAAGCTTTCTGAGAAACTTCTTTCTGATCTGTGAGTTCATCTCACAGAGTTACAACCTCTGCCTTAAGAAGCAGTTTGCTAACACTTTTTGGTGGAATCTGCAAAGTGATATTTGGGAGCCTATTGAGGCCCATGGTGATAAAGGAATTATCCTCACATAATAACTAAGGAGAAGCTTTCTGAGAAACTGCATTGCCATGTGTGAATGCAACTCACAGAGTTACACGTTTCTCTTCAGTGATCAGTTTGTTAGCACAGTTTTCTGGAAATCTGCAATTAGATACTTCATAGCGCAATGACATTACAGTGACAAAGGAAATTTCCACAGATGAAAACTAGAAAGAAGCTTTCTTAGAAACTTCTTGGTGATGTGTGAATTCATCTCACAGAGTTACACTTATGTTTCGTGGAGCAGTCCATTAACACTGTCTTTGGGGAACTGAGAAGGGCTTCTTTGGATCACATTGAGGCCTACGCTGATAAAGGAAATTTCATCCGTTCAAAACGTGAAAGAAGCTTTCTGAGAAACTTCTTTCTGATCTGTGAGTTCATCTCACAGAGTTACAACCTCTGCCTTAAGAAGCAGTTTGCTAACACTTTTTTGGTGGAATCTGCAAAGTGATATTTGGGAGCCTATTGAGGCCCATGGTGATAAAGGAATTATCCTCACATAATAACTAAGGAGAAGCTTTCTGAGAAACTGCATTGCCATGTGTGAATGCAACTCACAGAGTTACACGTTTCTCTTCAGTGATCAGTTTGTTAGCACAGTTTTCTGGAAATCTGCAATTAGATACTTCACAGCGCAATGAACATTACAGTGACAAAGGAAATGTCCACAGATGAAAACTAGAAAGAAGCTTTCTTAGAAACTTCTTGGTGATGTGTGAATTCATCTCACAGAGTTACACTTATGTTTCGTGGAGCAGTCCATTAACACTGTCTTTGGGGAATCTGAGAAGGGCTTCTTTGGATCACATTGAGGCCTACGCTGATAAAGGAAATTTCATCCGTTCAAAACGTGAAAGAAGCTTTCTGAGAAACTTCTTTCTGATCTGTGAGTTCATCTCACAGAGTTACAACCTCTGCCTCAAGAAGCAGTTTGCTAACACGCTTTTCGTGGAATCTGCAAAGTGATAATTGGGAGCGTATTGGGGCCCATGTGATAAAGAATATCCTCACATAATAACTAAAGAGAAGCTTTCTGAGAAACTGCATTGCCTTGTGTGAATGCAACTCACAGAGTTACACGTTTCTCTTCAGTGATCAGTTTGTTAGCACAGTTTTCTGGAAATCTGCAATTAGATACTTCACAGCGCAATGAACATTACAGTGACAAAGGAAATTTCCACAGATGAAAACTAGAAAGAAGCTTTCTTAGAAACTTCTTGGTGATGTGTGAATTCATCTCACAGAGTTACACTTATGTTTCGTGGAGCAGTCCATTAACACTGTCTTTGGGGAATCTGAGAAGGGCTTCTTTGGATCACATTGAGGCCTACGCTGATAAAGGAATTTCATCCGTTCAAAACGTGAAAGAAGCTTTCTGAGAAACTTCTTTCTGATCTGTGAGTTCATCTCACAGAGTTACAACCTCTGCTCAAGAAGCAGTTTGCTAACACTCTTTTCGTGGAATCTGCAAAGTGATATTTGGGAGCCTATTGGGGCCCATGGTGATAAAGGAATTATCCTCACATAATAACTAAAGAGAAGCTTTGTGAGAAACTGCATTGCCATGTGTGAATGCAACTCAGAGTTACACGTTTCTCTTCAGTGATCAGTTTGTTAGCACAGTTTTCTGGAAATCTGCAATTAGATACTTCATAGCGCAATGAACATTACAGTGACAAAGGAAATTTCCACAGATGAAAACTAGAAAGAAGCTTCTTAGAAACTTCTTGGTGATGTGTGAATTCATCTCACAGAGTTACACTTATGTTTCGTGGAGCAGTCCATTAACACTGTCTTTGGGGAAACTGAGAAGGGCTTCTTTGGATCACATTGAGGCCTACGCTGAGAAAGGAAATTTCATCCGTTCAAAACGTGAAAGAAGCTTTCTGAGAAACTTCTTTCTGATCTGTGAGTTCATCTCACAGAGTTACAACCTCTGCCTTAAGAAGCAGTTTGCTAACACTTTTTGGTGGAATCTGCAAAGTGATATTTGGGAGCCTATTGAGGCCCATGGTGATAAAGGAATTATCCTCACATAATAACTAAGAGAAGCTTTGTGAGAAACTGCATTGCCATGTGTGAATGCAACTCACAGAGTTACACGTTTCTCTTCAGTGACAGTTTGTTAGCACAGTTTTCTGGAAATCTGCAATAGATACTTCATAGCGCAATGAACATTACAGTGACAAAGGAAATTTCCACAGATGAAAACTAGAAAGAAGCTTTCTTAGAAACTTCTTGGTGATGTGTGAATTCATCTCACAGAGTTACACTTATGTTTCGTGGAGCAGTCCATTAACACTGTCTTTGGGGAAACTGAGAAGGGCTTCTTTGGATCACATTGAGGCCTACGCTGATAAAGGAAATTTCATCCGTTCAAAACGTGAAGAAGCTTTCTGAGAAACTTCTTTCTGATCTGTGAGTTCATCTCACAGAGTTACAACCTCTGCCTAAGAAGCAGTTTGCTAACAATTTTTGGTGGAATCTGCAAAGTGATATTTGGGAGCCTATTGAGGCCCATGGTGATAAAGGAATTATCCCTCATAATAACTAAAGAGAAGCTTTCTGAGAAACTGCATTGCCATGTGTGAATGCAACTCACAGAGTTACACGTTGCTCTTCAGTGATCAGTTTGTTAGCACAGTTTTCTGGAAATCTGCAATTAGATACTTCACAGCGCAATGAACATTACAGTGACAAAGGAAATTTCCACAGATGAAAACTAGAAAGAAGCTTTCTTAGAAACTTCTTGGTGATGTGTGAATTCATCTCACAGAGTTACACTTATGTTTCGTGGAGCAGTCCATTAACACTGTCTTTGGGGAAACTGAGAAGGGCTTCTTTGGATCACATTGAGGCCTACGCTGATAAAGGAAATTTCATCCGTTCAAAACGTGAAAGAAGCTTTCTGAGAAACTTCTTTCTGATCTGTGAGTTCATCTCACAGAGTTACAACCTCTGCCTCAAGAAGCAGTTTGCTAACACTCTTTTCTTGGAATCTGCAAAGTGATATTTGGGAGCCTATTGGGGCCCATGGTGATAAAGGAATTATCCTCACATAATAACTAAAGAGAAGCTTTGTGAGAAACTGCATTGCCATGTGTGAATGCAACTCACAGAGTTACGCCAGTGTTTTTTGGGGCCGTTTCTTAGGACTGTTTCCGTGGATTCCGAGAAGTGATATTTCAGATAGCTTTGAAGAATAGAAGGAGAAAACTAATATACTCCAAGAGAAAGCGGAACCAAGCTTTCTGCGAAACTGCTTTGTGATATGTGAATTCATTTCACAGTGTTCTATCACCCTTTCTCGGGGGAGTTTCCTAGCACTCATTTTGAGGAATCTCAGATGTGATGTCTTGGATATCGTTGAATCGCATGCTGAATAAGGAACTATCCTCAGAGAAACCTGCAGAGAAGCCTTCTCAGAAACTTCTTTGTTGTGGGTGAATTCAGCCCACAGATGTCCATCATTGTTTCCACTGAGAAACTTGCTAGCAGAGTTTTCGCAGAATCTGCAATAGGACACACGGTGGCGCTCCAAGACCACAAATAACCTCGTCTTACTAAAGTGGGAAGCTTTCTGAGAAACCGCTTTGTGATGTGTGAATTCAACTCACTAAGTTGCAGCTGTATTTCGTGGGGCCGTGGCCTAGCCCTATTTGTGGAATCTGAGAACAGATATTCCCGATCCCTTTGAAAACAATGGGGCCAATGGAAACATCTTCCAATAAAAATGAGAAAGAAGCTTTCTGAGAAACTTCTTTCTGATCTGTGAGTTCATCTCACAGAGTTACCACCTCTGCCCAAAGAAGCAGATGGCTAACACTCTGTTCGTGTAATCTGCAAAATGATATTTGGGAGCTATTGGGGCCCATGGTGATAAAGGAATTATCCTCACATAATAACTAAAGAGAAGCTTTCTGAGAAACTGCATTGCCATGTGTGAATGCAACTCACAGAGTTATACGTTTCTCTTCAGTGATCAGTTTGTTAGCACAGTTTTCTGGAAATCTGCAATTAGATACTTCATAGCGCAATGAACATTACAGTGACAAAGGAAATTTCCACAGATGAAAACTAGAAAGAAGCTTTCTTAGAAACTTCTTGGTGATGTGTGAATTCATCTCACAGAGTTACACTTATGTTTCGTGGAGCAGTCCATTAACACTGTCTTTGGGGAATCTGAGAAGGGCTTCTTTGGATCACATTGAGGCCTACGCTGATAAAGGAAATTTCATCCGTTCAAAACGTGAAAGAAGTTTTGAGAAAGTTCTTTCTGATCCGTGAGTTCATCTCACAGAGTTACAACCTCTGCCTTAAGAAGCAGTTTGCTAACACTTTTTTGGTGGAATCTGCAAAGTGATATTTGGGAGCCTATTGAGGCCCATGGTGATAAAGGAATTATCCTCACATAATAACTAAGGAGAAGCTTTCTGAGAAACTGCATTGCCATGTGTGAATGCAACTCACAGAGTTACACGTTTCTCTTCAGTGATCAGTTTGTTAGCACAGTTTTCTGGAAATCTGCAATTAGATACTTCATAGCGCAATGAACATTACAGTGACAAAGGAAATTTCCACAGATGAAAACTAGAAAGAAGCTTTCTTAGAAACTTCTTGGTGATGTGTGAATTCATCTCACAGAGTTACACTTATGTTTCGTGGAGCAGTCCATTAACACTGTCTTTGGGGAATCTGAGAAGGGCGTCTTTGGATCACATTGAGGCCTACGCTGATAAAGGAAATTTCATCCGTTCAAAACGGGAAAGAAGCTTTCTGAGAAACTTCTTTCTGATCTGTGAGTTCATCTCACAGAGTTACAACCTCTGCCTTAAGAAGCAGTTTGCTAACACTTTTTTGGTGGAATCTGCAAAGTGATATTTGGGAGCCTATTGAGGCCCATGGTGATAAAGGAATTATCCTCACATAATAACTAAGGAGAAGCTTTCTGAGAAACTGCATTGCCATGTGTGAATGCAACTCACAGAGTTACACGTTTCTCTTCAGTGATCAGTTTGTTAGCACAGTTTTCTGGAAATCTGCAATTAGATACTTCACAGCGCAATGAACATTACAGTGACAAAGGAAATGTCCACAGATGAAAACTAGAAAGAAGCTTTCTTAGAAACTTCTTGGTGATGTGTGAATTCATCTCACAGAGTTACACTTATGTTTCGTGGAGCAGTCCATTAACACTGTCTTTGGGGAATCTGAGAAGGGCTTCTTTGGATCACATTGAGGCCTACGCTGATAAAGGAAATTTCATCCGTTCAAACGTGATGAAAGAAGCTTTCTGAGAAACTTCTTTCTGATCTGTGAGTTCATCTCACAGAGTTACAACCTCTGCCTCAAGAAGCAGTTTGCTAACACTTTTCGTGGAATCTGCAAAGTGATTTGGGAGTTTGGGGCCCATGGTGATAAAGAATATCCTCACATAATAACTAAAGAGAAGCTTTCTGAGAAACTGCATTGCCATGTGTGAATGCAACTCACAGAGTTACACGTTTCTCTCAGTGATCAGTTTGTTAGCACAGTTTTCTGGAAATCTGCAATTAGATACTTCACAGCGCAATGAAATTACAGTGACAAAGGAAATTTCCACAGATGAAAACTAGAAAGAAGCTTTCTTAGAAACTTCTTGGTGATGTGTGAATTCATCTCACAGAGTTACACTTATGTTTCGTGGAGCAGTCCATTAACACTGTCTTTGGGGAACTGAGAAGGGCTTCTTTGGATCACATTGAGGCCTACGCTGATAAAGGAAATTTCATCCGTTCAAAACGTGAAAGAAGCTTTCTGAGAAACTTCTTTCTGATCTGTGAGTTCATCTCACAGAGTTACAACCTCTGCCTCAAGAAGCAGTTTGCTAACACTCTTTTCGTGGAATCTGCAAAGTGATATTGGGAGCCTATTGGGGCCCATGGTGATAAAGGAATATCCTCACATAATAACTAAAGAGAAGCTTTCTGAGAAACTGCATTGCCATGTGTGAATGCAACTCAGAGTTACACGTTTCTCTTCAGTGATCAGTTTGTTAGCACAGTTTTCTGGAAATCTGCAATTAGATACTTCATAGCGCAATGAACATTACAGTGACAAAGGAAATTTCCACAGATGAAAACTAGAAAGAAGCTTTCTTAGAAACTTCTTGGTGATGTGTGAATTCATCTCACAGAGTTACACTTATGTTTCGTGGAGCAGTCCATTAACACTGTCTTTGGGGAAACTGAGAAGGGCTTCTTTGGATCACATTGAGGCCTACGCTGATAAAGGAATTTCATCCGTTCAAAACGTGAAAGAAGCTTTCTGAGAAACTTCTTTCTGATCTGTGAGTTCATCTCACAGAGTTACAACCTCTGCCTTAAGAAGCAGTTTGCTAACACTTTTTGGTGGAATCTGCAAAGTGATATTTGGGAGCCTATTGAGGCCCATGGTGATAAGGAATATCCTCACTAATAACTAAGAGAAGCTTTGTGAGAAACTGCATTGCCATGTGTGAATGCAACTCACAGAGTTACACGTTTCTCTTCAGTGAATCAGTTTGTTAGCACAGTTTTCTGGAAATCTGCAATTAGATACTTCATAGCGCAATGAACATTACAGTGACAAAGGAAATTCCACAGATGAAAACTAGAAAGAAGCTTTCTTAGAAACTTCTTGGTGATGTGTGAATTCATCTCACAGAGTTACACTTATGTTTCGTGGAGCAGTCCATTAACACTGCTTTGGGGAAACTGAGAAGGGCTTCTTTGGATCACATTGAGGCCTACGCTGATAAAGGAAATTTCATCCGTTCAAAACGTGAAAGAAGCTTTCTGAGAAACTTCTTTCTGATCTGTGAGTTCATCTCACAGAGTTACAACCTCTGCCTTAAGAAGCAGTTGCTAACAATTTTGGTGGAATCTGCAAAGTGATATTTGGGAGCCTATTGAGGCCCATGGTGTATAAAGGAATTATCCCTCATAATAACTAAAGAGAAGCTTTCTGAGAAACTGCATTGCCATGTGTGAATGCAACTCACAGAGTTACACGTTTCTCTTCAGTGATCAGTTGTTAGCACAGTTTTCTGGAAATCTGCAATTAGATACTTCATAGCGCAATGAACATTACAGTGACAAAGGAAATTCCACAGATGAAAACTAGAAGAAGCTTTCTTAGAAACTTCTTGGTGATGTGTGAATTCATCTCACAGAGTTACACTTATGTTTCGTGGAGCAGTCCATTAACACTGTCTTTGGGGAAACTGAGAAGGGCTTCTTTGGATCACATTGAGGCCTACGCTGATAAAGGAAATTTCATCCGTTCAAAACGTGAAAGAAGCTTTCTGAGAAGAACTTCTTTCTGATCTGTGAGTTCATCTCACAGAGTTACAACCTCTGCCTCAAGAAGCAGTTTGCTAACATCTTTTCGTGGAATCTGCAAAGTGATATTTGGGAGCCTATTGGGGCCCATGGTGATAAGGAATTATCCTCACATAAAACTAAGAGAAGCTTTGTGAGAAACTGCATTGCCATGTGTGAATGCAACTCACAGAGTTACGCCAGTGTTTTTGGGGCCGTTTCTTAGGACTGTTTCCGTGGATTCGAGAAGTGATATTCAGATAGCTTTGAAGAATAGAAGGAGAAAAATATATACTCCAAGAGAAAGCGGAACCAAGCTTTTGCGAAACTGCTTTGTGATATGTGAATTCATTTCACAGTGTTCTATCACCCTTTCTCGGGGGAGTTTCCTAGCACTCATTTTGAGGAATCTCAGATGTGATGTCTTGGATATCGTTGAATCGCATGCTGAATAAGGAACTATCCTCAGAGAAACCTGCAGAGAAGCCTTCTCAGAAACTTCTTTGTTGTGGGTGAATTCAGCCCACAGATGTCCATCATTGTTTCCACTGAGAAACTTGCTAGCAGATTTTTCGCAGAATCTGCAATAACACACGGTGGCGCTCCAAGACCACAAATAACCTCGTCTTACTAAAGTGGGAAGCTTTCTGAGAAACCGCTTTGTGATGTGTGAATTCAACTCACTAAGTTGCAGCTGTATTTCGTGGGGCCGTGCCTAGCCCTATTTGTGTGGAATCTGAGAACAGATATCCCGATCCCTTTGAAAACAATGGGCCAATGGAAACATCTTCCAATAAAAAATGAGAAAGAAGCTTTCTGAGAAAACTTCTTTTGATCTGTGAGTTCATCTCACAGAGTTACCACCTCTGCCCAAAGAAGCAGATGGCTAACACTCTGTTCGTGTAATCTGCAAATGATATTTGGGAGCTTATTGGGGCCCATGGTGATAAAGGAATTATCCTCACATAATAACTAAAGAGAAGCTTTCTGAGAAACTGCATTGCCATGTGTGAATGCAACTCTCAGAGTTATACGTTTCTCTTCAGTGATCAGTTTGTTAGCACAGTTTTCTGGAAATCTGCAATTAGATACTTCATAGCGCAATGAACATTACAGTGACAAAGGAAATTTCCACAGATGCAAACTAGAAAGAAGCTTTCTTAGAAACTTCTTGGTGATGTGTGAATTCATCTCACAGAGTTACACTTATGTTTCGTGGAGCAGTCCATTAACACTGTCTTTGGGGAATCTGAGAAGGGCTTCTTGGATCACATTGAGGCCTACGCTGATAAAGGAAATTTCATCCGTTCAAACGTGAAAGAAGCTTTTTGAGAAAGTTCTTTCTGATCTTGAGTTCATCTCACAGAGTTACAACCTCTGCCTAAGAAGCAGTTTGCTAACACTTTTTGTGTGGAATCTGCAAGTGATATTTGGGAGCCTATTGAGGCCCATGGTGATAAAGGAATTATCCTCACATAATAACTAAGGAGAAGCTTTCTGAGAAACTGCATTGCCATGTGTGAATGCAACTCACAGAGTTACACGTTTCTCTTCAGTGATCAGTTTGTTAGCAGTTTTCTGGAAATCTGCAATTAGATACTTCATAGCGCAAGAACATTACAGTGACAAAGGAAATTTCCACAGATGAAAACTAGGAAAGAAGCTT
>NW_022143678.1:0-246 GCF_007565055.1 Rhinopithecus roxellana
CCTACGCTGATAAAGGAAATTTCATCCGTTCAAACGTGAAAGAAGCTTTCTGAGAACTTCTTTCTGATGTGAGTTCATCTCACAGAGTTACAACCTGCCTCAAGAAGCAGTTTGCTAACACTCTTTCGTGGAATCTGCAAAGTGATATTTGGGAGCCTATTGGGGCCCATGGTGATAAGGAAATATCCTCACATAATAACTAAAGAGAAGCTTTCTGAGAAACTGCATTGCCAAGTGTGAATGCAA
>NW_022143679.1:0-6293 GCF_007565055.1 Rhinopithecus roxellana
ACTCATTCTGATTACCTGCTACTGCTCTGCTCTGGACTCCCACCAAAGCACTCACCCCATCATTCTCTTTAAATTAGCCAATTGGATTTAGTTTAGCCGTGCAGTCAACCTAGCCAATAGGGGAACAACACAGCAGAAGCGGCCACGTTGTCAGAGGTAAGAACCCCTGCCCCTCCCTTGTCCAAGTGTGTGCTCGCCATTGCTCCATCTGTAAGGGCGCACCCTTCTATATAGAAGTACCTTATCTTGCTGAGAATTAAAAGAAAATATGAAAAAAGAAAAAAGAAAATGAACAGTGTCTCTCACCAGGTGTCCTGGAATTATTTATTTGAAAACAGCTTTGGAAAGAATTTGGCCAGAAGGAGCTTCCTTTTCAGTGCTTTCATTTCTTAGACTCCCCATGACTTTCCTTACCAACTTCAACCTAAACCCCATTCAATTAGCTAGTCCTAGGGATTTAAAATTTTTCTTTAACCTGTTCTCCTCTCCACTACCTTATTTTTGTCCCTTGTTGTCTTCTACTTGGATTTTTGTAGTAACTCTAATCAAAATCTCCGTCACCTGGTCTTGTCCCCTCAAATTCATCTTCCACTCAATTACCAGTGACTTAGCCAATGAACATCTCATTATGCTGTTTTCTTTCTTAAATAAATCTTATTATTCCATATTGCCAAAAGAAGAGAGTTCAAGTTTTCAAACATCTTGTACTAAGCTCTGAATTACCTAGTTCTGACCTCTTCAATCCTATCTCTCACTTTCCCTACTTTGAAAAATTTTTTCTAAACTGCTTATAATCATCTTGCACTTTATAATTCTGTTATCTTTGATGACAATGACACATATTTCTTTGCCTGAAAAGCTCCTAAATAATCCTATGGATATCTCTCCAGATTTACCTGTGCCAGGAAGCCCTTCTAGACCACTCAGGGCATAATAGTGTTCTTTTCCCTGTGTTGTATTTTGGCCTTACTCTTATCATATCATATCAAACATATCATCATATTACAATATCATATCATATCTTGTTTTTAGTTTATCTGTTTGAGGTCTGGACTGTGAGATACTTGAAAGCTACTATAAAATCACATCTTATTGATATGAGGATTCTCAACATCCTTTATAACACGTGTCTTAGTACATTTGTCCTGCTATAACAGAGTAACACAGACTGAGTAATTTATAAAGAACAGAAATTTGTTTCCCACAGTTCTGAGGTCTGGGAAGTCCACGATCAAGATGTCAGCATCTGGTGTGGGTCTTCTTGCTTCCTCCTTACATGGTAAAAGACAGAAGGGCAAGATAGGGTGAACCTGCTATTGCAAGCCCTTATTATAGTAGCATTAATCCATTCATGAGGGTAGGGTCCTCATGACCTAAACACCTGCCAAAAGACCTAACCTCCTTCCACTGTAGTATTGAGAATTAAGTTTCCAACACATGAATTTTGGGGAACACATTTAGAGTATAGCAGTAGGTCCCCAATAAATACTTGTTTGATAAAAAATAAATGCTGATTATAGTAATGTGTATCATCTTTCTATGTGCCAGACACTATACTAAGTACTTTGCAAACATTTTATCATTTAATTCTCCTAACAAATCTAGGAGATGAGCACTATTTGATTTTCATTTAAGAAATGAGAAACAGAGGCTCAGAGAAAATATGTAACTTGCTTTAGGTCACAGCAAGTGATGGAGCCAGGGTTATAATGCAAGTCCGACCAGCTTTTTAAGTGCTCTGCTAAACACAACTAGAAATTTGGGATATATCAGGCAACAAAGCATAAAGATCTCTGATCTTGAGGAGCTTATATTCTAGTGAAGTGACAGAAAATAAAAAGCAAACATAGTAACTAAGCTAATTGTATAGTAGATTGGAAGGTGATATTGGGGATATCTCAACTCTGGGTCATTGCTTTGTTACTCTAATGACCAGTCTTGGTTTTGTGAATCCAGGGCTGGCCAGAGCCTCCCGTGTGTGCCAGATAGAATATTTTGGTGAAATGACATGATTAATTAAATGAGTTAATAAAGGTGAAAATATGTTATAAACCTGTTTCATAACTGATTATTGCAGAACATCACTGCTTTCTAAAGTATTAGCTGGTAAACCTGAGAGGAGGCAACCCAGGACTCATAGATACTAAGCGATACCCTAGCCTTTCTGCTTAAATCAAATCCCTGGTGCTACTGGGGAGATGGGAGAGGATGGGGGTGCACTTGAAGAACAGAGCAGAGATTAAAGATCTGTTCGGGAGATGAGTCTATTTCCCCTCAGATAGCCAGTATGGGCAACATTCATGGATGTTTTGCCACTTTCCTCTTGGGGTGCATGAATAAAAGTTCTGAAGGTATAATAATGCTGCTCCACAAGGAGGCCACAGTTGAGTCATTTTTAAAGGACCTATAATATTTACGTAAAATATACAAATTACAATGTGAGCAAGTAATGCTAAGTGCTGAATATTGGATGCAAATTAATAACTTCCATAAAAGTTTCCAGAAGGCAATGATGATTGAAATCAGGCAGATTGTGAAGGCTTTAGAGAGGCGGTAAGGTTTGAAGTGTGCCTTGAAAAGAGGCACAGTTCTTCTTACAGATACCATGTAGGTAAGAGCAGGAATCACTGTGCCCTCCCGTAACTAAAGAGTAGGCATGCAGCCCGGTCCAGGTTAATTAAATGTTGTTTTCCTGGGATTTGGCTCTTGAGACGAAGAGTGATGCAAGGCCGAAAAGTTGCTGACACTCACTTTTTCTGGTATTAGGACCCTGAGAATACTATCTTTTAGTTCCTATAACTTAGGTTCTACTTTGGCTGTTATCCTTTCTGAGTCTGTCATGGCTTTTTGCTTGTTTGTTTTCTTTTATTGTTGTTTCTTCTTGCTCTAGCTTTTCCTTCAATTCTGATATATTTTGATACTTTTTTTTCTATTAAGTTTTTTTTTTTTTTTTTTTTTTTTGAGGCGGAGTCTCGCTCTGTCGCCCAGGCTGGAGTGCAGTGGCGCGGTCTCGGCTCACTGCAAGCTCCGCCTCCCGGGTTCACGCCATTCTCCTGCCTCAGCCTCCCGAGTAGCTGGGACTACAGGCGCCCACCACCACGCCCGGCTAACTTTTTGTATTTTTAGTAGAGAAGGGGTTTCACCATGGTCTCGATTTCCTGACCTTGTGATCCGCCCGCCTCGGCCTCCCAAAGTGCTGGGATTACAGGCGTGAGCCACCACGCCCGGCCATAAGTTTTTAAGAGTCAGTTTCTGTTTCTTGTGCCTGGAGAATCCTGACTGATATAGGGGCTTTAGAAAACTCTGTGGAGTTTAAGGACAAAGGTGGTATCTTTCATTTTTGTGTATATCCAGCAATAATGCCTGGCTCTAACACATGATTTTAATTAATATTAACTGAAATAAAATGTGTGTGCATGAACTGGATTGAATGGAAGTATTCATGTGATGGGATGAGGAAAAGTAATATAAAGAAAGTTATGGGGACTACATTGAGGAAGGCCTTGAAAGACAGATTGAAGCCTCAATTTTGGGGACATTGGGAAGTCTTGGAAGTTTTTGCACACAAGGTTGCAGGGTGTGATGAGTGAGGGAGTGATATAAGAACAGGGTTTTAGGAAGGTTAACTGAACAGGCAAAGAAACAACTAACACTTATCAATGCTTTCCAGGCTGCAGTGCAAATGTTTCCTAGCAATTAACTCACCAATTCCTCACAACTGTCTACAGCTGAGTACCATCATTATCTTATCCCCAGTTTACAGATGAGGAAGCAGAGGCACACACTTGCCAAACAATTTACCAGTCAAACAGCAAATGGCAAACATGGGCAGTCTGAAAAGCATTTAACTATTACACTCTACTGTCTCCCTCCATTGTATGGCTATACAGATGGAGAAACAACAACAACAACAACAACAACAACAACAACAAAAAAAATTCTCAAGGAGACAGTAAAGAATCCAACTGTGGAAATGATGAGGCATAGATAAATAAATAGATATCATAAAGTAAGAGTTGTCAGGACTTGGCCTCACTGGATGTGGGCTAATATAAGATAAAATCAAGGCCCATTAAGTATTTAGCTAGTAATTTATCCACTAATTTCATCAACATTTATTGAGTACCCACCAAATATCATGCAGTTATATCTGCTAGTGATACCACAGTGCACAAGGCAGACAATTTCTTTGTTGTCAAGTCTACATTCTAATACAAGATAAGTGACTAATAAATAAGTAAATAAAAAACATCAGGTAGCAATAAGTGCTATGATAAATAAAAGAATAAGGTGATAGAAATGGATTAGGATCTTGATTACATAGACAGTACTCAAGGAAGGCCTCTCTGACTCTAAGGAATTAGCATGTACACAATGAGGAATTATATCCCTATTATCTGCCACAGAGCCTATCAGGCTTTCCAAGGGAGAGAATACAGTCATGGGTTCTTAGTTTCTGTTTCTGATTAGGCCAATAACGCTCCTTCCTCAGAGAGAGAGAAACTAAACACCATGGCTACAGGCTTCTAAAAGCCTACAACAAAACAAAACAGAACAACAATGACAAAATAAGGTGGGTTGGACAAGCTCTAGGCCCTTTAACAAATATTTGCTGAATGAGTGAATGAAGTGATTTGAGGAACTTGAAAAGCAAGAAATTACATTTTTCCAGGATGTGTGGGACTGTCATGAAAGAAACAAAACTTCTTTCAATGACCTGAATGATGGGAATTAACCAACCTTCTAAAGATCTAGGGACAAAGTGTCCTGGCAGGGGGACCAGCAAGCACAAAGCCCCAAGAAAAGAATGAGTGGCATGCTTGGCTTGCTTGAAGAACCCAAGTTAGGCAAGTGTATCTGGGATGTAGTGGGAAAAGAGTATAAAGAGGTGAAGGCAGAGAAGTAAACATAGCCCACATTATACAAGATGCTGGATGACAGGCTTAGGGATTTTAATTTGGAAGGTTTAAATAGAACAGTTACATAATATAAATTCTGTTTTTAAAAAAAGTCACTCTGGCCAATGTGTGAAAAAGGAATTATAGCATGACAGGAGTAGAAGCCATGAAAAATGTTAGGAGACAATAGTAGAAGTCCAGTTTGTAGCTATTGAGATGGAGTTCATGGAAATATTTTAGAGGTAAATTGACAAGCCTTGCTGATGGGTTAGATATAGCAAAGAGAGGGAAGGAAAGGTTTTCTAAATGTTTCCTAGATAAACTAGATAGATTGGGATATATTAATAAATTTCCTAGAGCAAACAGATAGATTGTGATGTATTGATGATTGTTTAAAAAACCAAAGAGAAAGATTAAGTTTTGCAAATCTCAGAAGTTTTGTTTGAGGCACGTTAATGAGTTGAGTTGCATATTAGAAATTCCAGTGGAAATGTCAAGAGGTCAATTGGATTCTAAAAGCCTATTTCAGATGAGGTTCAAGGCTAGAAAAATAAATTTCACATCACTGGAAATAGGGAATTCTTTAATTCCATGGAACTGGATGAAAATGCCTAGTGAGAGAGTGTAGAATAAAGAAGAAAAGGATCTCCAGCTACAAACTCTGAGGCTTTCCAATATTTCAAATCTAGCAGAGAATGAGCCAGCAGAGGAATGGCCAGTAAGGATGGAGGAAGTAGAGTGAAGTATCTGAGAGCCAAACTCAGAGAGCCTTTTGAGGACAGAAGGGTTCACTATGGCCAATGTTGCTGCGAAGTCTCTAAATATAAAACCAAAAGTGTTACTGTTGGATTTGAAAACACACAAATCATTGGTGATCTCAATGTGCAATCTCAGTGGAAGGTGAGTCAGAAAGCCTACAGGAATTAGTTGAGGAGAAAATAGAAGGCAATGCAATAGAGAAGAGACCATAGGCAACCTTGTCAAGAATTTTCACCGTGAAGGGTGTAGTATAAAGGGATAGCAGTGAGTAAAACGTCAAGAAGTTTTTTTTTTTAACGCACAAACTACAGGTTTTTAATGCTAATGAAAATGATCAAATAGAGGAAGAAAAGTTAATAATGTCATCATTACAGAAGGTAACTTTTTTTAGAAGGCTGGAAAGTGGTGGAGTGTACAGAGGAAATCTGGGTTTTGATAAGGGGACCACATCTTTTATTGAAACAGCAAGAAAGGCAGAGATTACAGGTAGCAATGCAGGTAGATTGGTATATTTTGTGTTGGTAAGATGAGGGAATTTCTGTGTGTTTGCTTCTATTTTAATCAGAAAAGCAAAGGCAGAATTTCAAGTCTGGGTAACTAAGAAAATAATGGAACAAATTACACACACCAACACAA
>NW_022143680.1:0-44401 GCF_007565055.1 Rhinopithecus roxellana
CTATGATGTCTGTATTTCATACCTATATCTATTATATCTATTATGGCTATATTTTATACCTATAAATATATGTGTATATTTTACCTATGTCTATTATATCTATTATGGCTATATTTTATACCTATATCTAATATATATTATGTCTATATTTCATAAATGTATCTTTTATAACTGTTATGTCTATATTTTAAAGGTATATCTATTATGTCTATATTTTATACCTTTATCTATTATGTCTATATTTTATACCTATATCTATTATGTCTTTATTTTATACCTATATCTATTATATGTATTATGTCTATATTTTATACCTATATCTATTATATCTATTATGTCTAAATATTGTACCTATATCTATTCTGTCTATATTTTATACCTGTATCCATTATGTCCATATTTTATACCTATATCTATTATATCCATTATGTCTACATTTTTTACCTATATCGATTTTGTCTATATGTTTATACCTGTATCTATTATATCTATTATGTCTATATTTCATACCTGTATAATCATATGTATTATATCTATGTTTTATACCCATATATATCATATCTATTATGTCTACGTTTTATACCTATATCTATTATATCTCTTATGTCTATATTTTATACCTATATCTATTATATCTATTATGTCTATATTTTATACCTATATCAATTATACCTATGATGTCTATAATTTATACCTATATCTATTATATCTATTATGTGTATATTTCATACCTATATCTATTATATCTATTATGTCTATATTTAACCCTTTATCTATTATATCTATTATGTCTATATTTATACCTATATCTATTATATCTATTATGTCTATATCTTATTCATATATCTATTATATCTATTTTGTCTGTATTTTATACATATATCTATTATATCTGTTATGTCTATATTTTATACCTATTTCTATTATATCTATTATGTCTATATTTTATAACTCTATCAATTATATCTATTATGTCTATATTTTATACCTCTATCATATCTATTATGCCTATATTTTATACCTGTATCTATTATATCTATTATGTCTATATTTTACCTATATCTATTAGTCTATATTTTGAACCTATAATTATTATGTCTATATTTTATAACTTTATCTATTTTGTCTATGTTTAATACCTCTATCTATTATCTATTATGTCTATATTTTATACCTATATCTATTATGTCTATATTTTATACCTATATCTATTATATCTATTATGTCTATATTTTATACCTATATCTATATCTATTATGTCTATATTTTATACCTATTGTACCTATTATGTCTATAATTTATACCTATATCTATTATATTTTTGATGTCTATATTTTATACCTATATCTATTACGTCTATATTTTATTCCTATCTATTATATCTATTATGTCTATATTTTATACCTATATCTATTATATCTATTATGTCTGTATTTTATCCCTCTATCTATTATATCTGTTATGTCTATATTTTATCCCTCTATCTATAATATCTATTATGTCTATATTTTATAACTCTGTCAAGTTATCTATTATGTCTATATTTAATACCTCTATCTATTATATCTATTATGCCTATATTTTATACCTATACCTATTATATCTATTATGTCTATATTTTATACCTATATATATTAATCTATATTTTATACCTATATTTATTATATCTATTATGTCTATATTTTGTACCTATATCTATTATGTGTATATTTTATACCTATATCTTTTATGTCTATATTTTATACCTATATCTATTATGTCTATATTTATTTATTTATTTATTTATTTATTTATTTTTTTTTTCAGACGGAGTCTTGCTCTGCTGCCCAGGCTGGAGTGCAGTGGCCGGCTCTCAGCTCTCTGCAAGCTCCGCCTGCCGGGTTCACGCCATTCCCTGTCTCAACCTCCCGAGTAGCTGGGACTACAGGCACCCGCCTCGTCGCCCGGCTAGTTTTTTGTATTTTTTAGTAGAGACGGGGTTTCTTCCGTATTAGCCAGGATGCTCTCGATCTCCTGACCTCATGATCCGCCTATCTCGGCCTCCCAAAGTGCTGGGATTACAGGATTGAGCCACCACGCACGGCCTATTATGTCTATATTTAATACCTATATCTATTATATCGATTACGTCTATACTTTATACCTATATCTACTTTGTCTATATTTTATACCTGTATCGATTATATTTTTTATGTCTATATTTTATACCTATATCTATTATCTCTTATGTTTATATTTTATACCTATATCTATTATATCTATTATGTTTATATTTTATGCCCATATCTATTATGTCTATATTTTATACCTATATCTACTATATCTTTTATGTCTATATTCTATACCTATATCTATTATACCTATTATGTCTATATTTTATACGTATATCTATTATACTCTTGTGTCTGTACTTTATACCTTTATCTATTATATCTATATTTTATACCTACATCTATTATACCATATTTTATACCTCTATCCATTATATCTATATTTTTTACCTATATCTATTATATCTATTATATTTATAATTTATAATCATATATTATATCTATATTTTATATCTATATCTATCATATCTATTGTCTATATTTTGTACCTGTATCTGTTACATCTATTATGTCTATATTTTATACCTATATCTATTATATCTATTTTGTCTATATTTTATATCTATATCTATCATATCTATTATGTCTATATTTTATACCTATATATTTCATATCTATTATGTCTATATTTCATACCTATATCTATTATATCTATTATGTCTATTTTTATACCTATATCTATTGCATCTATTATGTGTATATTTTAAACCTATATCTTTTGTATGTATTATGTCTATATTTTATACCGATATCCATTATATCTATTATGTCTGTACTTTATACCTATATCTATTATGGCTATATTTTATACCTATATCTATTATATCTCTTATGTTTTATTTTATACCTATCTATCTATATCTATTATGTGTATATTTCATATCTATATCTATTATAACAATTATGTCTATATTTTATACCTATAACTATTATGTCTATATTTTATACCTATATCTATATCTACAATGACTATATTTTATGCATATATCTATTAAATTTATTATGTATATTTTTACCTATAATATTATATCTATTATGTCTATAATTTATTCCTATATCTATTATATCTATTATGTCTATATTTCGTACCTATATCTATTATGTCTATTTTTTACCTTATCTATTATATCTATTATGTCTGTATTTCATACCTATATCTATTATGTCTATTGTATACCATATCTATTATATCTATTAGATTTATACTTTATCATTATATCAATTATAACTATATTTTATACGTATATCTATTATATCTCTTATATATATATTGTATACCATTATCTATTATATATATATTTATACCTTTATGTATTATATCTATTATGTCTATATTTTATACCTATATCTATTATACCTCTTATGTCCATATATTATTTATTGTGTCTATACTTTATACCTATATCTATTATGTCTATATTTATATCTTCATCTATAATATCTATTATGTCTATATTTTATACCTATATCTCTTATATCCATTATGTCTATATTTTATACGTATGTGTATTATATCTACTATGTCTATATTTTACACCTATATCTTTTATATCAATTATGTTTATATTTTATACCTATATCTATTATGTCTAAATATTATACCTATATCTATTATGTCTATATTTCGTACCTATATCTATTATAACCTTTATGTCTATACTTTGTACCTATATCTATTATGTCAATATTTTTTACCTATATCTATTATAATTATTATGTCTATATTTGATAACTATATCGATTATATCTATTATGTCTATATTTTATACTTATTTCTATTATGTCTGTATTTAATACCTATATGTATTATATCTATATTTTATACGTATATTATATCTATTATGTCTATGTTTTATACCTATATCTATTATATCCATTATGTCTATGTTTTATGCCTATATCTATTAAATCTATTATGTCTATATTTTATGCCGATATCTATATGTCTACATTTTATACCTATATCTATTATATCTATTATGTCTATATTTTATAACTATATCTATTAAATCTATTATGTCTATATTTTATACCGATATCTATTATGTCTCTATTTTATACCTATATCTATTATATCTATTATGTCTATATTTTATACCTATAACTATTATATCTAATATGTCTATATTTATACCTATATCTATTATAATTATTGTCTATATTGATAACTATATCTATTATATCTATTATGTCTATATTTTATACTTATTTGTATTATGTCTGTATTTAATACCTATATCTATTATGTCTATATTTTATACGTATATTATCTCTTTATGTCTATATTTTATACCTATATCTATTATGTCTATACTTTATAGCTATATCTATTATGTCTATATGTCTATATTTTATACCCTATATCTATATATCTATTATGTCTATATGTTTCACCTATAACTATTTTGTCTATATTTTTTACCTATATCTGGTTATATCTATTATGTCTGTATTTATAACTGTATGTATTTATCTATAATGTCTGTATTCTATACCTATATCCATTATATCGTTTGCCTATATCTATCATACTATTATGTTTATATTTTACCTGAATCTATGATATCTATTGTCTATACTTTATACCTCTATTATTATATCTTTATGTCTGTATTTTATAGCTTTATCTATTATATCTATTAGGTCTATATTTTATACCTCTATCTATTACATCTATTATGTCTATATTTATACCTCTATCTGCCATATCTATTTTGTCTATATTTTATACATCTATCTCTAATATCTATTATACCTATTTTTTGTATCGTTTTACGTCTGTCTGTTATATCTATTATGTCTAAATGTTATACGTCTATCGACTATATTTATTATGTGTATATTTATACCTGTATCTATTATATCTATATGTCTATAATTTTTACCTCTATTATATCTATTATGTCTATATTAATACCTCTCTGCATTATATCTATATATATATTATGTCTATATTTCATACCTATATCTATTATATCTATTATGTCTAAATATTATTTCTATATCTATTATGTCTATATTTATATCTATAGCGATTATGTCTATATTTTATACCTATATCGATTATATCTGTTATGTCTTTATTTATTATACGAATATCTATTATGTCTATATTTTATACCCTATATCTATTATATCATTATGTCTATGTTGTTGTACTTATATCAATTATGTCTATATTTTATACCTATATCTATTATATCTATGATGGCTATATTTTATACCTTATATTATTATATCTATTATATCTTCTTTTTTTACCTAGATCTATAATGTCTGTATTTTATACCTATATCTATTAGGTCTTTATTTTATAACCTACATCTATTACATCTATTATGTCTATACTTTATAACTGTATCTATTATATCTATTAGGTCTATATTTTTATACCTATATCTATTATATCTATTATATTTATATTTTATACCTATATCTATTATAACTATATTTGATACCTATATCTATTTGCATCTCTATTTTATACCTATATCTATTATATCTATTATTTTTTTTTAATTATATCTATTATATCTATATTTTATTCCTGTATCTATTATATTCTATTTTATCTTTATTTTAAAACTATACCTATTATATCTATATTTTATACGAATATCTATTATATCGATTATATCTATATTTTATACCTATATCTATTATATCTATATTTTATACCTATATCTATTTATTATGTCTTTATTTTATACCTATATCAATTATATCTATATTTTGTACCTATTTGTTTATGTCTATATTTTATTCCTATATCTATTATATTTATTATGTCTATATTTATACCTATATCTATTATGTCTATATTTTATACCTATATCTATTATATCTATTACGTCTATATTTATACCTATATCTATTATATCTATTATGTCTATGTTTTTATACCTATATCAATTATAACTATTATGTCTATATTTATAACTATATCTCATATCTATTTTGTATATATTTTATACCCATATTTATTACGTCTATATATTATACCTATATCTATTATATCTATTCTGTGTATATTTTATACCTATATCTAGTATAACTATTATGTCTGTATTTTATACCTATATCTACTCTGCCTCTATTTTATACCTATATCTATTATATCTATTATGTCTATATTTTATACATATATCGATTATATGTATTATGTCTATTTTTTATACCTACATCTATTATATCTATTATGTCTATATTTTTACCTATATCTATTATATCTATTATGTCTAAATATTATACCTATAGTTTATTATGTCTATATTTAATACCTATTTCAATATATCTATTATGTCTGTATTTTATAACTATATCTATTATATCTATTATATCTATATTTTATACCTGTATATATTATAACTGTATTTTATACCTATATCTATGGTATCTCTATATTACACCTATATTTATTATATCTATTTTATTTATTTTTTATAATTATATCTATTATATCTATATTTTCTTCCTGTATCTATTATATCCGTTATGTCTATATTTTAAACCTATATCTATTATATCTATATTTTATAACTATATCTATTATATCAATTATATCCATATTTTTTACCTATATCCATTATATCTATATTTTATACCTATATCTGTTATATCTATGATATCTGTATTTTATACGTATATCCATTATATGTATTATATCTGTATTTTATATTTGTATATATTATATCTATTATGTCTATATTTATACCTATATCTATTATATCTGTTATGTCTGTATTTTATACCTATATGAATTATATCTATTATGTCCTATATTTTTTACCTATATCTATTATATCTATTATGTCTATATTTTACTACCTATATGTATTATACCTATAATTTATACCTATAACTATGATATCTTATTATGTCTATATTTTATAACTATATCTATTATATCTATTATGTGGTATATTTAATACTGTATCCATTATATCTATTATGTCTATATTATACCTATATCTATATATCTATTAAATCTATATTTTATAACTATATATATTAACTATTTTTTATACCTATATCTATTGTAATCTCTATTTTAAAACCTATAACTATTATATCTATTGAATTTATTTTGTATAATTATATCTAATGATATCCATATTTTCTTCCTCTATCGATTTTATCTAATATATCTATATTTTATACCTATATCTATTATATCTATATTTTATACCTACATCTATTATACCCATTATATCTATATTTTATACCTATAGCTATTATATCTGTATTTTATACCTGTATTTATTATATCTATTATGGCTATTTTATACCTATCTCTATTATATCTATTATGTCTTTTTTTTACCTATATCTATTATGTCTGTATTTTATACCTATATCTATATATCTATTTTGTCTATACTTTCATAACTGTATCTATTATATCTATTATGTCTACATTTTATTCCTATATCTATTAAGTCTATATTTTATACCTATATCTATTATGTCTATGATGTCTCTATTTTATAACTGTCTATTATATCTATTATGTCTATATTGTATACCTATATCTATTATATCTATCAGTCCATATTTAATACGTATATCTTTTATATTATTATGTCTATATTTTATACCTATAGCTAATCTGTCTACATTTATACGTATATCTATTATACTTATATTTCTTTATTTATACTACATCTATTATGACCTTATTGCATACCTATATCTATTATATCTATTACGTCTATATTTTATTACTTATATCTATTATATCTATTATGTGTACATTTTATACCTATATCTATTATTTCTTTTATGTCTATTTTTATTCCTATATCTATTACATCTCTTGTATCTGTATTTTATACCTATATCTATTATATCTATTATGTCTATATTTTACACCTATATCTATTACTTCTCTTGTATCTGTATTTTATACCTATATCTATTGTATCTATATTTTATACCTCCATCTATTCTATCTACTATGTCTATATTTTATACCTATATCTACTATGTCTATATTTTATACCTATATCTATTATATCTATGATGTCTATATTATATACCTACATGTATTATATCTTTTATGTCTATATTTTATCCCTGTATCTATTATATCTATTATGTCTACATTTTATACCTATATCTATTATATCCATTATGTGTATATTTTATACCTATATCTACTATGTCTATTTTTTATACCTGTATCGATTATAAGTATTATGTCTATATTTTATAACTATATCTATTATATATCTTATGTCTCTATTTTATAAATATATCTATTATATGTATTATGTTTATATTTTATACCCATATCTATTATGTCTATATTTCATACCTGTATATATTATATCTCTTATGTCTATATTTTATACCTATATCTATTATATGTATTATGTTTATATTTATACCCATATCTATTATGTCTATATTTTATACCTATATCTATTATATCCATTATGTCTATATTTTATAACTATATCTATAATACCTCTGATGTCTATATTTTATAACTATATCTATTATATCTATGTGTCTATTCTTTATACCTATATCTATTATGTCTATATTTTGTATTTTTATGTATTATATCTATTTTGTCTATTTTTTATACCTATATCTATTTATATATTATGTCTGTATTTTATTCCTATATCTATTACATCCACTATATCTATATTTTATACCTATATCTATTATATCTGTATTTGATACCTATATCCATTATATCTATTATATCTATATTTTATACATATATTTATCATATCTATTATGTCTATATTTATGCCTATATCTATTATTACTATTATATCTTTATTTTATACTTATATCTATTATAACCATATTTTAAACCTATATCCATTATATCTATATTTTTTCCAATATCTATTATATATATTATATTTATATTTTATAATTATATCTATTATATCTATGTTTTATACCTATATCTATTATATCTATTGTCTATATTATATACCTGTATCTATTATATCTATTTTTTATACATATATCTATTATATCTATTATATCTATATTTTAAACCTATATCTATTATGTCTATGTTTTATACCTATATCTATTATATCAATTATGTCCATATTTTGTACCTGTATCGGTTATATCTATTATGTCTATATTTTATATATATATCTATTATATCTATTATGTCTATAATTTATACCAATATCATATCTATTATGTCTATATTTTATGCCTATATCTATTATATCCATTATGTCTATATTTTATATCTATATCTATTATATCTACTATGTCTATATTTTACACCTATATCTATTATATCTATTACATCTATATTTTATTCCCATCACTATTATATCTAGTATGTTTATATTTTATACCTATATCTATTATATCTATGTCTATATTTTTAACCCCTATCTATTTTGTCTATATTTATACCTATATCTATTATGTCTATATTTTACACCTATATCTATTATATCCATTATGTCTATATTTTAAACCTATTTCTATTATGACTATATTTTATACCTGTGTCTAGTATGTATATTATGTCTCTATTTATACCTATATCTATTAAATCTATTCTGTCTATATTTATAGCTATATCTATTATATCTATTATGTCTTCATTTTAAACCTATGCCTTTTATATATATTATGTCTATATTTCATACCTATATCTATTATAACCATTATGTCTATATTTTGTACCTATATCTATTATGTCTATATTTTACACCTATATCTATTATAATTATTATGTCTATATTTGATACCTATATCTATTATATCTATTATGTCTATATTTTATACCTATATCTATGAAATGTATTTTGTCTATATTGTATATCTATATCTATTATGTCTGTATTTTATACCTATAACTATTATATCTATTATGTCTATATTTTATACCTATACCCATTATATCTATATTTTATACCTATATCTATTATATCTATTATATCTATATTTTATAATTATATCTATTATATCTATATTTTATATCCATATCTATTATATCTATTGTCTATATTTTATACCTGTATCTATTATTTGTATTTTTTATACATATATATCTATTTTATCTATTATATCTATATTTTATACCTATATTTATTATATATGTATTTTGTACCTGTATCTATTATATCTATTATGTCTTTATTTTATACCTATATCTATTATATCTATTATATCTATATTTTATACCTATATCTATTATATCTATTATGTCTATATTTTATACCTATATCTATTGTCTATAATGTCTATATTTTATACCTATATCGATTGTATGTATTAAGTCTATATTTTATACCGATATCTATTATATCTATTATGTCTATACTTTATACCTATATCTATTATGTCTATATTTAATACCTGTATCGATTATATTTATGATGTCTGTATTTTATTCCTATATCTATTATGGCTATATTTTATACTTCTATCTATTATATCTATTATATCTATATTTCATACCTATATCTATTATACGTCATATGTCTATATTTTTTACCTATATATATTATATCTATTATGTCTATATTTTATACCTATATCTATTATATCTATTATGTTTATATTTTATACCTATATCTATTATGTCTATTATGTCCATATTTTATACCTATATATGACATCTATTATGTCTATATTATTCACCTATATCTATTATATCTATTATGTTTATATTTTATACCTATATCTCATATGTTTATATTTTATACCTATATCGATTATGTCTATTATGTCTATATTTCATACCTATATCTATTATATCTATCCTGTCTATATTTCATAGCTATATCTATTATATCCACTACATCTATATTTTATACCTATATCTATTATATGTATATTTGATACCCATATCCATTAAATCTATTGTATCCATATTTTATACCTATATCTATTATATCTATTATGTCTATCTATTATATGTATATTTTATACCTATATCTGTAATAACTATATTTTATACCTGTATCTATTATATCTATGATGTCTATATTTTATAACTGTCTATTATATCGATTATGTCTACATTGTATACCTATATCTATTATATCTATTATGTCTATATTTAATACCTATATCTATTATATCTATTATGTCTATATTTTATACCTATATCTATTATATCTATTATATCTATATTTTACACCCATATCTATTATAACTCTATTTTATACGTATATCTATTGTATTACTGTTTTATACCTATATCTATTATACCTATATTTATACGTATATCTATTATGTCTATTATATGTATATTTTGTACCTATATGTATTACATCTGTATTTTACACCTGTATCTATTATGTCTGCATTTTATACCTATATCTATTATGTCTATATGTTAAACCTATATCTATTTTATCTATGATGTCTATATTTTATAACTGTCTAGTATGTCTATTATTTCTATATTTCATACCTATATCTATTACACCCACTATATCTATATTTTAAACCTATATCTATTATATGTATATTTGATACCCATATCCATTATATCTCTTGTATCTATGTTTTAAACCTATATCTATTATATCTGTTATGTCTATCTATTACATTTATTATATCTATATTTTATACCAATATCTATTATATCTATATTTTATACCTCTGTCTATTACATCTATTTTGTCTATATATTATAACTATATCTATAATATCTATTATGCCTTTATTTCATACCTGTATCTATTATATCTATTATGTCTATACTTTATACCTATATCTATTATATCTATTATGTCTACATTTTTTACCTATATCTATTATACCTATTATGTCTATATTTTATACCTATATCTATTATATCTATTGTCTATATATTATACCTATATCTATTATGTCTATATGTTATACGTATATCTATTATATCTATTATGTCTATATTTTATACCTATGTCTATTGTATCTATTATGTCTATATTTTATACCTATATCTATTATATCTATTATGTCTGTGTTTTATACCTATATCTATTATGTCTACATTTTATACCTATGTCTATTATATCTATTATGTCTATATTGTACACCTCTGTTATATCTATTATATCTTTATTATATACCTATATCTATTATGTCTATATTTTATAACTATATCTGTTTTATCTATTATGTCTATATTTTATAACTATATGTATTATGTCTATTATGTCTATATTTCATACCTATATCTATTATATCTATTTTGTCTATAACTATTATACCTATTATGCCTATATTTTATAACTGTATCTATTATATCTATTGTCTATACATTATAACTCTATCTATTATATCTTTTTTGTCTATATTTTATAGCTTTATCTATAATATCTATTAGGTCTATATTTTATACCTCTATCTCTTACATCTGTTATGTCTATATTTCATACCTCTATCTCCTATATATATTATGTCTATATTTTATTCCTCTATTATGTGTATTATATCTATTTTGTCTATATTTTATACCTCTATCCTTTATATCGATTATGTCCAAATTTTATACGTCTATCTATTATATCTATTATGTCTATATTTTATACCTATATCTATTATATCTATTAGGTCTATATTTTATGCCTATATCTATTATACGTCTTATGTCCATATTTTATACCTATATCTATTATATCTATTATGTCTATATTTTATACCTATATGTATTATGTCTATATGTTATACCATATCTATTATATCTATTATGTCTATATTTTATACCTCTATCTAATATTTCTATTATGTCTATATTTTATACCTATATCTATTGTATACACTATATCTGCATTTCATACCTATATCTATTATTTGTATATTTGATACCCATTTCCATAATGTCTATTATATCTATATTTTATACCTATATCTATTATATCTCTTATGTCTATATTTTGTACCTATATCTACTATAACTATTATGTCTACATTTTATACCTCTATAAATTATATCCACTATATCTATATTTTATACCTATATCTATTATATGCATATTTGATACCCATATCCATTATATCTATTATATCTATATTTTATACCTTTATCGATTATATGTATTATGTCTATCTATTATATCTATAACATCTCTATTTTATACCTATATCTATGATATCTATATTTTATACCTGTATCTATTATATCTATTATGTCTATATTTTATAGCTATATCTATTATGTCTGTATTTTATACCTTTATCTATTATATCTATTATGTCTATATTTTACACCTATATCTATTATAACTCTAATGTCTACATTTAGAGGCATATCTATTATGTCTATATTTTATACCTACATCTATTATGTCTGTTTTTTATACCTATATCTATTATGTCTTTATTTTATACCTATATCTACTATATCTATTATGTCTATACTTTGAAACTGTATCTTTTATATCTATTATGTCTATACCTATATCTATTAGGTCTATTTTGTCTATATTTATACCTATATCTATTATATCTATTATGTTTATATTGTATACCTATATCTATTATGTCTTCATTTTATACCTATATCTATTCTGTCTATTATGTCTATATTTTATACCTATATCTATTATACGTCTTATGTCTATATTTTTACCTATATCTATTATATTTATTATTTCTATATTTTATACCTATATCTATTATGTCTCTATTTATTACCAATGTCTTTTATATCAATTATGTCTCTATTTAATATCTTTATCTATTGAATCTATCATGTCTTTATTTTGTACCTATATCTATTATATCTATTATGTCTATGTTTCATACCCATATCTATTATAACGAGTATAACTATATTTTATACCTATATCTATTATATGTATATTTGATACCCATATCCATTATATCTATTGTATCTAAATTTCATACCTATATCTATTACATCTATTATATCTATTATATCAATTATATCTAAATTTCATACCAATATCTATTATATCTATATTTTATGACTATATCTATTATACCTTTTATGTCTATGTTTTATACCTATATCTAGTATATCTATTATGTCTATATTTTATAACTATTTCTATTATATCTATTATGTCTGTATTTTACACCTAAATCTATTATGTCTGTATTTGACACCTATGTCTATTATATCTATTGTCTATATTTTTTATCTATATATATTATGTCTATATATAATACCTATATCTATTATATCTATTATGTCTATATTTTATACCTATATCCATTATAAATATGATATGTATATTTTATAACTATATCTATTATATTTATTATATCTGTATTTTATAACTATACCTATTATGTCAATATTTAATACCTAAACAGATTGTATCTATTATGTCTATATTTTATACTTATATCATTATGTCTATATTTTATACCTCTAAATATTATATCTATTATGTCTATATTTTATGCCTATATCTGTTATATCCATTATGTCTATATTTTATACACATATCTATTACATCTATTAAGTCTATATTTTATACCTATACATATTATATCTATTATGTCTATATTTTATACCTATACCTATTATATCTGTATTTTATACCTATATGTATTATGTCTATTATATCTATATTTTATACCTATATCTATTATATATATTATGTCTATATTTTATACCTATAACTATTATATCTTTTATGCCTATATTTTATGTGTATGTATATTATATTTATTATGTCTACATTTTATAGCTATATCTATTATGTGTAGTATGTCTATATTTTATACCTATATTTATTATATCTATTATATCTATATTTTATAGCTATATCTATTATATTTATTATGTCTATATATTATACCTATATCTATCATATCTATTATGTCTATATTTTATACCTCTATATATTATATCTATTATGTCTACATTTTATACCTCTATTTCTTTTTTTTTTTTTTTTTTTTTTTTTTTTTTTTTTTTTTTTTTTTTTTTTGATACGGAGTCTTGCTCTGTCGCCCAGGCTGGAGTGCAGTGGCCGGATCTCAGCTCACTGCAACCTCCGCCTCCCGGGTTCACGCCATTCTCCCGCCTCAGCCTCCTGAGTAGCTGGGACCACAGGCGCCCGCCACCTCGCCCGGCTAATTTTTTGTATTTTTAGTAGAGACGGGGTTTCACCGTGTTAGCCAGGAAGGTCTCGATCTCCTGACCTCGTGATCCGCCCGTCTCGGCCTCCCAAAGTGCTGGGATTACAGGCTTGAGCCACCGCGCCCGGCCTATACCTCTATTTCTTATATCTATTAGGTTATATTTTATTCCTTTATCTATTATGTCTTTTATGTCTATAATTTATACCTATATCTATTATATGTATTTTGTATATATTTTATACTTATATCTGTCATATATATTAGGTCATTATTTTATACCTATATCTATTCAGTATATATTTTATACCTATATCTATTTTATCTACTATGTCTATATTTTATACGTATATCTATTATACCTATTATGTCTATATTTTATACCTATATCTATTATATCTATTATGTCTACGTTTTATACGTATATCTATTCTATCTATTATGTCAATATTTTACACCTATATCTATGATATCCATTATGTCTACATTTTATACCTATATCTATTATATCTCTTATATCTATATTTTGTACCTATATCTATTATGTCTATATTTTATACACTGTATCTATTATATCTATTATGTCTATATTTTATACCTATGTCTATTATATCTATTATGTCTATATTTTATAGCTATGTCTATTATATCTATTATGTCTATATTTTATACCTATACATATTTTGTCTATATTGTATACCTATATCGATTATATCTATTATGCCTATATTGTATAACTATATCTATTGTATGTATTATGTCTATATTTTATATCTATATCTATTATATCTATTATGTCTATACTTTATACCTATATCTATTATATATATATTTCATACCTGTATCGATTATATTTATTATGTTTATATTTTATACCTATATCTATTATTTCTCTTATGTTTATATTATATACCTATATCTATTATATCTTTTATGTTTATACTTTATACCCATATCTATTATGTCTATATTTGATTCCTATATCTATTATGTCTATATTTTATACCTCTACCTATGATATCTTTTATGTCCATATTTCATACCTATAACTATGGTGTCTATATTTTATACCTATATCTATTATATCTATTATGTCTATATATTATAACTATGTCTATTATGTCTATATTCTATACCTATATCGATTTCATCTATTATGCCTATATTTTATATCTCTATTATATCTACTATGTCTATATTTTTCTACATATATCTAATATATCTATTATGTCTATATTTTATATCTATGTCTATTTTATCTATTACGTCTATATTATATACCTATTCTTATTATATCTATTATGTCTACATTTTATACATCTATCTATCATATTTATTATGTCTATATTGTATACCTATATCTATTATGTCTATTATGTGTATATTTTATACCTATATATAGCATATCTATTCTATCTACATTTTATACGTATATCTATTATATCTATTTTGTCCATATTTTATACCTTTATCTATTATATCTATTATGTCTATATTTTATAACTCTATCAATTATACCTATTATGTCTATATTTTAAACCTCTATTATATCTTTTATGTTTATATTTTATACCTATATCTATTATATTATGTCCATTTTATATACCTGGATCTATTATATCTATTATAATTATATTTTATACCTATATATATTATATCGATTATGTCCATCTATTATACATTAATCTATTATATCTATTATGTCTATATTTTATACCTACATCTATTATATCCATTATATCTATATTTTATACCTATATCTATTATATCTATATTTTATACCTATATCTGTTATATCTATTATGTCTATATTTTATACCTATATCTATTATGTCTATATTTTATATCTATATCTATGATATCTATTATGTCTATACTTTATACCTATATCTATTATGTCTATTATGTGTATCTTTTATACCTATATCTATTATATTTATTATGTCTATATTTTATACCTATATCTATTATGTCTATTATGTCTGTATTTTATACCTATATCTATCAAATCTCTTATGACTCATTTTTATACCTATATATATTATATTTATTATGTCTATATTTTATACCTACACCTATTATATCCATTATATCTATATTTTATACCTATATCTATTATGTCTATATTTTATACCTATATCTTTTTTATCTATTATGTCTATATTTTATACCTATATCTACTATATCTATTATGTCTATACTTTAAAACTATATCTTTTATGTCTATTATGTCTATATTTTATACCTATATTTGTTATATCTACGATGACTATATTTTATGCGTATATCTATTAAATTTAGTATGTATATATTTCATACCTATATCTATCTTATCTATTATGTCTATATTTTATACTTATATCTATTATATCTATTATGTCTATATTTTATATCTGTATCTATTATACCTCTTATGTCTACATTTTACACCTATATCTATTATATCTATTTTGTCTATATTTTATACCTATATCTATTATATCTATTATGTCTATATTTTATACCTATATCTATTATGTCTATTATGTCTATATTTTATACCTATATCTGTTTTGTCTATTATGAGTATTTTCTACAACTAAATCTATTATATTTATTATGTCTATATTGTGTACCCATATCTATTTTGTCTCTATTTTCTATCTATATCTATTATATGTATTATGTCTATATTTTATCCGTATATCTATTATATCTGTTATGTCTATATTTTATATCTATAACTGTTATATCTATTATATCTATATACTATGCGTATATCCATAATATCTGTTATGTCTAAATTTTTATCTATATCTATTATATGTATTATGTCTCTATTTGATTACCATATCTATTATATTTATTATGTCGATGTTTAATAGCTATATGGATTATATCTACTATGTCTATATTTTACATCTCCATCTATTATAACTATTATGTCTATATTTTATACCTATATCAATTATATCTATTATGACTAAATTTTATACCTATGTATTATGTATATATTTTACACCTATATCTATTATATCGATTATGTCTATATTTTATACCAAAGTCTATTATATCGATATTTTACACCTATATCTATTATATCTATTATATCTACGTTTAATATCTATATCTATTATATCTATATTTCATACCTATATCCATCATATCTATTATTTCTATATTTTATACTTGTATCTATTATAACTGTTGTGTCTATATTTTGTAGGTATATCTATTATGTCTATATTGTATACCTGTATCTATTATGTCTATATTTTATACCAGTATCTATTTTGTCTATATTTTATACCTATATCTTTTATATCTATTATGTCTATATTTTTATAGTATATGTATTTTATCTATTATGTCTATATAATATACATATACCTATATCCATTATACCTCTTATGTCTATATTTTATACCTGTATCAATTATATCTATTATGTCTACTTCTTATACCTATAACTATTATATCTATTATGTCTATATTTTATACCTATATCTATTATATCTATCATGTCTATATTGTATGCCTATATCTATTATATCTATTAGGTCTATATTTCATACCTATATCTATTATATTCACTATATCTATATTTTATAACTATATCTATTATATGTATATTAGATACCCATATCCATTAAATCTATTGTATCTATATTTTATACCTATATCTATTATATCTATTATGTCTATCTATTATATCTATTATATCTATATTTTATACCTATATCTATTATATCTATATTTTACCCCTGTATCTATTATATCTATTAAGTCTAGGTTTTATAGCTATATCTATTATATCTATTATGTCTATATGTTATACCTATTTCTATTATATCTATTATGTCTGTGTTTTATACCTATATCTATCATATCTATTATGTCTATATTTTATACCTATATATCATATCTATTATGTCTATGTTTTATACGTGTATCTATTATATCTATTATGTCTATATTTTATACCTATATCTCTTATGTCTATATTTTATACGTATATCTATTATATCTATTATGTCAATATTTTATACCTATAACAATTATACCTCTTATGTCTATATATTTTACCCTTATCTATTATATCTATTATGTCTAAATTTTATACCTATAGCTATTATGTCTATATTTTATACCAATATGTATTATATCTATTATGTCTATATTTTATATCTTTATGTATTATCTCTATCATGTCTATAATTTATACCTATATCTATTATATCTATTATGTCTATATTTCATAACTTTATTCATTATATCCTCTGTATGTATATTTTATACCTATATCTATTATATGTATATTTGATACCCATATCCATTATATCTATTGTAGCTATATTTTATTCCTATATCTATTATATCTATTATGTTTATCTATTATATCTATTATATCTATATTTTGTTACTATATCTATTATATCTGTATTTTATATCTGTATCTATTATATCTCTTAAGTCTATATTTTATGCCTATATCTACTATATCTATTATGTCTATATTTTATACCTATATCTATTATGTATTATGTCTAAATACTATACCTATATCTATTATGTCTGTATTTCATAACTATATCTATTACACCCATTATGTCTATATTTCATAACTACATATTATGTCTATATTTTACACCTGTATCTATTTTATCTATTATGTCTATATTTCATAACTATATATTATGTCTATATATTATACCTATATCCATTATATATAATATGTCTATATTTTATATCTATATCTAATATGTCTATATTTTGCACCTATATCTATTACATCTATTCTGTGTATATTTTATACGTATATCTATTATATATTTATGTCTATATTTTATACCTATATCTATTATATTTACTATGTCTATATTTTACTCCTATATCTATTATATGTATTACGTCTATATTGTGTACCCATCTCTATTATATCTATTATGTTTATATTTTATACCTATATCTACTATATCTATGTCTATATTTCATACCTATTTCTATTATATCTATTATGTCTATATTTTATACCTATATCTATAATGCCTATATTTTATACCTTTATCTATTATATCTATTATTTCTCTATTTTATACCTATATCAATTATATCTATTATGTCTATACTTTACACCTATATATATTATATCTACTATGTCTATATTTTACACCTATATCTATTATATCTATTACATCTATATTTTATACCCATCTCTATTATATCTATTAGGTTTATATTTTATACCTATATCTATTATATCTATGTGTATATTTTATACCTATATCTATTATGTCTATATTTTATACCGATATCTATTATGTCTATATTTTATACCTATATCTTTTGTATCTATTATGTGTATATCTTATACATATATCTATTATATCTATTATGTCTATATTTCATACCTTTACCTATTATATCTATTATGTCTATATTTTACATCTATAGCTATTATATCTATTATGTCTATATCTTATACATATATCTATTATATCTATTATGTGTATATTTTATACCTGTATCGATTATGTCTATATTTCATACCTATATTTTTAAAGCAGTTATGTCTATATTTTATACCTACATCTATTATATCTATTATGTCTATATTTCATACCGATATCTATTATGTCTATATTTTATACCTATATCTATTGTATCTAATCTGTGTATATTTTATTACTATATGTATTATATCTAATATGTCTATAATTTATACCTATATCTATTATGTCAATATTTTATATCTATATCTATTATATATTTTATGTCTATATTTTATACCTATATCTATTAAATCTATTATGGCTATATTTTATATCAATATCTATTATGTCTATATTTTATACCTATATCTATTATATCAATTATGTCTATATTTTATACCTATCATTATTACATCGAATATGTCTATAATTTATACCTATATCTATTATGTCTATATTTTATATCTACATTTACTATATCTATTATGTCTATATTTTATCCCTATATCTATTATATCTATTATGTCTATATTTTTTAACTATATCTTTTATATCTCTGTTGTCTATATTTTATACTTATTTCAATTATGTCTACATTTTATTCCTATATCAATTATGTCTATTATGTCTATATTTTCTGCGTATATCTATTACATCTATTATGTCTATATTTTATACCTATATCTATTATATCGATTATGTCTATATCTTATACATATATCTATTATATCTATTATGTCTATATTTTATACCTATATCTATTCTATCGATAATGTCTATATCTTATACATATATCTATTATATCTATTATGTCTATATTTTATACCTCTGTCTATTATATCTATTAGGTCTATATCTTATATATATATCTATTATGTCTATTATGTCTATATTTTATACCTATGCCTATTATATCTATTATGTCTATATTTTATACCTATATCTATTATATCTCTTATGTCTATATTTTATACCTATATCTATTATATCTATTTTGTCTTTATTTTAAACCTATACCAAGTATATCTATTGTGTCTATATTTCATACCTACATCTATTATACATATATTTTATACCTATGTCTATTATATCTATTATGTCTATATCTTATATATATATCTATTATGTCTATTATGTCTATATTTTATACCTATGCCTATTATATCTATTATGTCTATATTTCATACCTATATCTATTACATCTATTAGGTCTATATTTTGTACCTATATCTATTCTGTCTATATTTTATACCTATATCTGTTATAATTAGTATGTTTATATTTGATACCTATATCTATTATATCAATTATGTCTATGTTTTATACCTATTTCTATTATATCTATTATGTCTATATTTTATATCTATATCTATTACGTCTTTATTTTATACCCATCTCTATTATATCTATTATGCTTATATATTATACCTATATCTATTATATCTATGTCTATATTTTATACCTATATCTATTATGTCTATATTTTATACCGATATCTATTATGTCTATATCTTATACATATATCTATTATATCTATTATGTTTATATTTGATACCTATATTTTTTATAGCTATTTTGTCTACATTTTATACCTATTTCAATTATGTCTGTATTTTATTCCTACATCTATTACATCTATTATGTCTGTATTTTATACCTCTATCTATTATATCTGTTATATCTATGTTTTATACCTATACCTATTGTATCTATTATGCCTGTATCTTATACATGTATCTATTGTATCTATTATGTGTATATTTTATACCTATATCTATTATGTCTATATTTCATACCTATATTTTTATACCAGTTATGTCTATATTTTATACCTATATCTATTATATCTATTAAGTCTATATTTTATACCGATATCTATAATGTCTATATTTTATACCTATATCTATTATATCTACTCTGTCTATATTTTATACCTATATCTATTATGTCTATTATGTGTATAATTTATACCTATATCTATTATATCTACTCTGTCTATGTTTTATACCTATATCTATTATGCCTATTTTGTGCATATTTTATACCTATATCTATTATATCTATCATATCAATGTTTTATACCTATATCTATTAAATCTATTTTGTCTATGTTTTATACCTATATCTATTATGTGTATATTTTATACCTATATCTATTATATCTATTATGTCTATATTTTATACCTATATCTATTATATCTATTATGTCTATTATTTATACCTCTATCTATTATATCTACTGTGTCTGTATTTTTTATCTTTATCTATTATGTCTACTATGTCTTTATTTTAAAACTATAACTATTATATCTATTATGACTATATTTCATACCTATATCTATTCTACCCATTATGACTGTACTTTGTACCTATATCTATTATGTCAATATTTGATACCTATATCTATTATATCAATAATGTCTATATCTTATACATATATCTATTATATCTATTATGTCTATATTTTATAACTATATCTATTATATCTATTATGTCTATATCTTATACATATATCTATTATATCTATTATGTGTATATTTTATACCTGTTTCTATTATGTCTATATTTCATACCTATATTTTTATACCAGTTATGTCTATATTTTATACCTATATCTATTATATCTACTCTGTCTATATTTCATACCCATATCTATTACATCTATTAGGTCTTTATTTTATACCTATATCTATTATGTCTATATTTGATACCTATATCTATTATAATTAATATGTCTATATTTGAAACCTATATCTATTATATCACTTATGTCTATATTTTATACCTATTTCTATTATATCTATGATGTCCATATTTTATAACTATGTCTTTTACGTCTATTTTTTATACCCATCTCTATTATATCTATTATGTTTATATTTTATACCTATATCTATTATATCTATGTCTATATTTTATACCTATATCTATTATATCTATTCTGTCTATATCTTACACCTATATCTATTATATCTTTTATGTCTATAATTTATACCTATATCTATTATATCTACTCTGTCTATATTTTATACCTATATCTATAAAGTCTATTATGTCCATACTTTATACCTACTTCTATTATATATATCACATCAATGTTTTATACCTATATCTATTAAATCTATTATGTCTATATTTTATACCTATATCTATTGTATCTATTATGTCTATAATTTATACCTCTATCTATTATATCTACTATGTCTGTATTTTATAGCTTTATCTATTATGTCTACTATGTGTTTATTTTAAACCTGTACCTATTATATCTATTATATCTATATTTCATACCTATATCTATTCTACCCATTATGACTGTACTTTGTACCTATATCTATTATGTCAATATTTGATACCTATATCTATTATAATTATTATGTCTATATTTGATACCTATATCTATTATATCGATAATGTCTATATCTTATACATATATCTATTATAACTGTTATGTCTATATTTTATACCTATATCTATTATGTCTATATCTTATACATATATCTATTATATCTATTATGTGTGTATTTTATACCTGTATCTATTATGTCTATATTTCATACCTATATTTTTATGCCAGTTATGTCTATATTTTATACCTATATCTATTATATCTACTCTGTCTATATTTCATACCTATATCTATTGCATCTATTAGGTCTTTATTTTATACCTATATCAATTATGTCTATATTTGATACCTATATCTATTATAATTAGTATGTCTATATTTGATACCTATATCTATTATATCTATTATGTCTATCTCTTATATCTATTATATCTATATTTTATACCTATATCTATTATATCTATATTTTATACCTGTATCTATTATATCTATTATGTCCACGTTTTATACCTATGTCTATTATATCTATTATTTCTATATTTTATACCTATATCTACTGTATGTATTATCTCTATATTTTATACGTATATCTATCATTTCTATAATGTCTATATTTTATACCTATATATATCATATCCGTTATGTCTATATTTTATACCTATATCTATTATATCTACTATGTCTGTATTTCATACCTATATCTATTATATCTCTTGTCTATATTTTATACCCATATCTATTATATCTGTTATGTTTATATTTCATACCTATATCTATTATGTCTATTACGTCTATATTTCACAACTATATCTATTATATCTATTATGTCTCTATTTTATACCTATGTCTATTATGTCTATATTTTATTCCTATATCTATTATATCTATTATGTGTATATTTTATACATATATCTGTTATATCTATTATGTCTAAATTTTATACCTATATCTATTATGTCTATATTTTATACCTATATCTATTATATCTATTATGTCTATATTCTTTACCTATATTTATTATATCGATTTTGTCTATATTTTATACCTATTTCAATATGTCTGTATTTTATTCCTATACCTATTATATCTATTATGTCTGTATTTTATACCTATATCTATTATATCTCTTATGTCTATATTTTATACCTATATCTATTATATCTATTATGTCTATATTTTGTACCTATATCTATTATATCTATTATGTCTATATTTTATACCTATATCTATTATATTTATTATATCTATTTTTTATACCTATATCTATTATATCTTTATTTTATACCTATGTCTACGTCAACTATGTCTATACTTTATACCTATATATATTCTGTCTATATTTTATACCTATATCTATTATATCTATTATGTCTGTATTTTATACTTATATCTATTATATCTATTATGTCTATATTTTATACCTATATCTATTATATCTATTATGTCTATATTTTATTCCTATATCTATTGTATCTATTATGTCTATATTTTATACCTATATCGATTATATCTATGATGTCTATATTTTGTAACTATATCTGTTAAATGTATTATGTCTATATTTTATACCTATATCTACTATGTCTATATTTTATACCTATTTCTATTTTATCTATTATGTCTATATTTAATACCAATATCTATTATGTCTATATTTCATACCTATATCTATTATACCTATTATGTTTATATTTTATACCTATATATATTATATCTATATTTTATACCTCCATCTCTTATATCTATTGTGTCGATATTTTATACCTATATCTATTATATCCGTTACGTCCATGTTTTATATCTATATCCATTATATCTATTGTGTCTGTACTTTATACCTAGATCTATTATATCTATGTTTTATACCTACATATATTATAACCATATTTTATACCTATATCCATTATATCTATATTTTTTTACCTATATCTATTATATCTGTTACATTTATATTTTATAATTATATCTATTATATCTATTTTATATGTCTATATCTATTATATATATAGTCAATCTTTTATACTTGTATCTATTATATCTACTTCTTATAGATATATATTATATCTATTATATCTATTATATCTATATTTTATACCTATATCTATTATATCTATATTTTGTACCTGTATCTATTATATCTATTATGTCAATATTTTATACCTATATCTATTATATCTATTATGTCTAAATTTTATACCTATATCTATTATATCTATAATGTCTATATTTTATACCTATGTATATCATATCTATTATGTCTATATTTTATACATATATATCTTATGTATTATGTCTATATTTTATACCCCTATATATCATATCTATTATGTCTATATTTTATACCTATATGTATTATATCTATGATGTCTATATTTTATACCTGTATCTACTATATCTATTATGTCTATGTTTTATACCGATATCTATTATATCTATTATAATTATTTTTTATAATTATATCAATTATATGTGTATTTTCTTCTGGAATCTATTATATCTATTATATCTATATTTTATACCTATGTCTATTATATCTATATTTTATACCTCCATCTATTATATCCATTATATCTATATTTTATACCTATATATATTATATCTATATTTTATACCTATATCGATTATATCAATTATATTCATATTTTATACCTATATGTATTATATCTATATTTTATACCTATATCTATTATATCTATTATATCTGTATTTTATACGTATATCCATTATATCTATTACATCTGTATTTTATGCCTGTATGTATTATATCTATTATGTCTATATTTTATACCTATATGTATTATATCTATTATGTCTATTGTTTATACCTATATATATTATATCTATTATGTCAATATTTTATAACTATATCTATGGTATCTATTATGTCTATGTTTTATACCTATAACTATTATGTTTATATTTGATACCTATATGTATTAAATCTATTTTCTATATATTTTATCTCTGTATGTATTGTCTATATTTTAAACCTATATCTATTATATCTATTATGTCTATATTTTATACCTATACCTCTTATGTCTATTATGTCTATATTCTGTACCTATATCTGTTATATCTATTATATCTATATTTTATACCTCTGTCTATTATGTCTATATTTTATACCTTTATCTATGATATCTATTATGTCTATATTTTGTAGCTATGTCTTTTATATCTATTATGTCTCTATTTTATACCTATATCTATTATGTCTATATTTTATAACTTTATCTATGATATCTATTATGTCTATATTTTATACCTATATCTTTTATATCTATTATGTCTATATTTTATACATATATCTATCATATCTCTTATGTCTACATTTTTTACCTATATCTATTCTATGTATTATGTCTATATTTTATACCTATATCTATTATATCTATTATGTCAATACTTTATACCTATATTTATGATATCTATATTTTATACCTGTATCGATTATATGTATAATGTCTATATTTTATACCTATAACCATTATATCTCTTATGTCGATATTTTATACCTATATCTATTATATCTATTATGTATATATTTTATACCCTTATCTATTCTGTCTATATTTTATACTTATATCTATTATATCTATTATGTCTATGTTTTATATCTTCATCAACTATACCTCTTATATCTATATTTTATACCTATATCATTTATATCTATTGTGTCAATACTTTATACCTATATCTATTATGTCTATATTTTATATCTTTATCTATTATATCTATTATGTCTATATTTCATACCTATATCTATTATATCTATTATGTCTATTTTTTATGCCTATATTCATTATATCCACTATATTTATATTTTATACCTATATCTATTATATCTATATTTAATAACTATATCCTTTATATCTATTATATCTATATTTTATACATATATCTATTATATCTATTGTTTATATTTTATACCTGTATCTATTATATATTTTTTTATACATCTATTATATCTATTATATCTATATTTTATACCTATATCTATTATAACCATATTTTATACCGATATCTATTTTATCTATATTTTATACCCATATCTATTATATCTATTATATCTATATGTCATACCTATATCTATTATAACTATATTTTATACGTATATCTATTATGTCTATATTGTATACCTATATCTATTATATCTATTATGTCTATAGTTCATACCTATATCTATTATGTCTATTATGTCCATATTTTATACCTATATCTATTATATCTATTATGTCTATATTTTATACCTATATGTATTATATCTATTATGTCTATATTTTATAACTATATCTACTATATCTACTATGTCTATATTTTACACCTATATGTACTATATCTATTACGTCTATACTTTATACCCATCTCTATTATATCTATTATGTTTACATTTTATACCTATATCCATTATATCTATATCTATATTTTAGACCTATATCTATTATATCTATATTTTATACCGATATCTATTATGTCTATAATTTATACCTATGTCGATTATATCTATTCTGTCTACATTTTATACCTATTTCTATTATAACTATTATGTCTATATTTTATGACTATATCTATTAAATCTATTCTATATATATTTTATACCTATATGTATTATGTCTATATTTTACACCTATATCGATTATAGCTATTATGTCTATATTTTATACCCATCTCCATTATATCTATTATTTTTATATTTTATACCTATATCTATAATACCTATGTCTATATTTTATAACTATATCTATTTTGTCTATATTTTATTCCTATATCTATTATGTCTATATTTTATACCTATATATATTTTATCTATTATGTCTATATTTTATACCTATATCTAGTATATCTATTATGTCTATATTTTATACCTATATCGATTAAATCTCTTATGTCTATATTTTTTATCTATATCTATTATGTCTATATTTTATACCTATATCTATTATATTTCTTATGTCTATACATTATACCTACAATTATTATATGTAATATGTCTATATTTTATACCTATATCTATTATGTCTATATTAAATACCTATATCCATTATATCTATTATGTCTATATTTTATACCTATATCTGTTGGATCTATTATGTCTATATCTTATACATATATCTATTATATCTATTACGATTATATTTCATACCTATAACTATTATATCTATTATGTCTCTTTTTCATATCTATATCTATTATGTCTGTTATATCTATATCTTATATATATATCTATTATATCTATTATGTCTATATTTTATACCTATATTTATTATATCTATTATGTCTGTGTTTTATAGCTATATCTATTATATCTATTATGTCTATATTTTTTACCTATATCTATTATATCTATTATGTCTATATTTTATACCGATATCTATTATATCGATTATTTCTATATCTTATACATATATCTATTTTATCTATTATGTCTATATTTTATACCTATATCTGTTATATGTATTATGTCTATGTTTTTTACCTATATCTTATATCTATTTTGTCTATATTTTATAACTATTTCAATCGCGTCTGTGTTTTATTCCTACATCTATTATATCTAGTATGTCTTTATATTATATCTATATTTATTATATCTATTAGGTCTATATTTTATACCTATATCTATTTTATCGATAATGTGTATATCTCATACATGTATCTACTATATCTATTATGTCTATATTTTACACCTATATCTATTATATCTTATACATATATCAATTATATCTATTATGTGTATATTTTATGTCTATACCTATTATATTTATTATATCTATATTTCATACCTATATCTATTATATCTATTATTTCTGTATTTTATACCTATTTCTATTTTGTCTATATTTCATACATATATCTATTATAATTATTATGTCTATATGTTATACCTATATCTATTATGTCTATATTGTATACCTATATCTATTATGTCCATTATGTCTATATTTTATACCTATATATATTATTTCTATTATGTCTATATTTTAAACGTATGTGTATTATATCTACTATGTCTATATTTTACACCTATATCTATTATATCTTTTACGTTTATATTTTATACACATCTCTATTATAGCTATTATTTTTACATTTTATACCTATATCTATTATATCTATGTCTATATTTTATACCTATATCTATTATGCCTATATTTTTTATCGATGTCTATTATGTCTATATTTCATACCTATATCGATTATATCTATTATGTCTATATTTTATACCAATATCTATTATATCTATTATGTATATATTTTATACCTATATCTATTATATCTATTATATTAATGTTTTATACCTACATCTATTAAAGCTATTATGTCTATATCTTATACCTATATCTATTATATTTATTATGTCTTTGTTTTAAATCTATACCTATTGTATCTATTATGTCTATATTTTATACCTATGTGTATTATAACCATGATGTCTATATTTTGTACCTATATCTATTATGTCTATAATTAATACCTATACCTATTATAATTATTATGTCTATATTTGATACCTATATCTATTCTATTATGTCTATATTTTATACCTATTTCTATTATATCTATTATGTCTATATTTAATACCTATATGTATTATGTCTACATTTTATACCTATATCTATTATATCCATTATGTATATGTTTTATACCTATATCTACTATATCCGTTATGTCTATATTTTATACCTATATCTACGATATCTACTATGTATATATTTTACACCTATATCTATTATATCTATTACGTCTATATTTTATACCGATCACCACTATATCTATTCTTTGTACATTTTATAACTATATCTATTATGTCTATATTTCATACGTATATCTATGATGTCTGTATTTTATACCTATATATATTATGTGTATATTTTATACCTATATCTGTTATATCTATTATGTCCATATTTTATACCTATACCGATTATGTCTCTATTTTATACCTATATCTATTATATATATGTCTATATTTTATACCTATATCTATTTTGTCCATATTTTATACCTATATCTATTATGTCCATATTTTATACCTATATCTATTTTATCTATTATGTGTATATTTTATACCTATATCTGTTATATCTATTATGTCTATATTTTATACCTATATCTATGAAATCTATTATGTATATATTTTATATCTACATCTATTATGACTCTATTTTACACCTGTAACTATTATTTCTATTTTAACTATATTTTATATCTCTATCTATTATATCTCTTATGTCTGTATTTCATACCTATACCTATTGTATCTATTATGTCTATATATTATACATATATCTATTATATCTATTATGTGTATATTTCATACCTATACCTATTATATCTATTATGTCTATATTTTATACCTATATCTATGATATTTATTATATCAATATTTCATACCTATATCTATTATATCTTTATGTCTATATTTTATACCTATATCTATTATATCTATTATGTCTATATCTTATACATATATCTATTTTATATATTATGTCTATATTTTACACCTATATTTGTTATATCTATTATGTCTATATTTTATACCTTTATCTTTTATATCTATTTTGTCGATATTTTATACCTATTTAAATTATGTCTATATTTGATACCTATATCTATTATATCTATTATGTCTATAATTCATACCTATATCTATTATATCGGTTATGTCTATATCGTATTCATATATCTATTATATCTATTATGTCTATATTTTATAACTATATCTATTATATCTATTATGTATATATTTTGTACCTATATCTATTATATCTATTTTGTCTATATTTTATACCCGTGTCTATTATAACTAATGTCTATATTTTATACCTATATCTGTTATATCTATCCTTTATACCTGTATACATTATATGTCTTACATCTATACTTTATACCTATATTATTCTATCTAATGTATTTGTATTTTATGCCAATATCTATTATATCGATTATATCTATTATATATATATTTTATACCTATGTCTATATCTATTAATCTATATTTTATACGTATATCTATTATATCTATTGTATCTATATTTTATACCTTTATATATTATATCTATTATGTTTATATTTTATAACTATACCTATTATATCTATTTGGTCTATATTTTATACCTGTATGTATTATGTCTATATTTTGTACCTATATCTATTATATTTATTATGTATTTTATACCTATATTTATTATATCTATTATGTCTATATTTTATACCTATATTTATTATGTCTATATTTTATACCTATATGGATTACATCTATTATGCCCATATTTTATACGTATATCTATTATGTATATATTTTATAACTATATGGATTATATCATGTGTATATTTTATACCTATATTATATCTATAATGTCTACATTTTATACCTATATCTATTATATCTATTATGTCTATATTTTATACCTATATCTATTATGTCTATATTTTATAACTTTAACTATTACATCTATTATGTCTTTATTTCATACCTATATCTATTGTATCTATTATGTCTGTAGTTTATAACGATATCTATTATGTCTATATATTATACCTATGTCTATTATATCTAATATGTCTATATTTTATACTTATATCTATTATCTTTATATTTCATATCTATATCTATTATATCTATATTTTATACCTGTATATATTATATCTATTATGTGTATATTTTATAATTCTATTATATCTATTATGTCTATATTTTATACCTCTATTACATCTATTATGCCTATATTTCATACCTATATCTATTATATCTATTATGTCTATATTTTATATTTGTATCCATTATGTCTATTATGTCTATATTTTATACCTACATTTATTATATCTATTATGTCTATATTTTATACCTATGTCTATTACGTCTACATTTTATACCTAAATCTAATATATCTATTATGTCTATATTTTATGCCTATATCTATTATATCTAATATGTCTATATTTTATAACTATATCTATTATATCCATTATGTCTATATTTTATCCCTCTATCTATTATATATATTATGTCTATATTTTATAACTCTATCAATTATATCTATTATGTCTATATTTTATACCTCTATTATATCTATTATGCCTATATTTTATACCTATATCTATTATATCTATTATGTCTATATTTTATATCTATATCTATTATGTCTATTATGTCTATATTTTATGCCTATATATATTAAATCCATTATGTCTGTATTGTATACCTATATCTATTAACTCTACATTTTATACCTATATTTATTATATCTAATATGTCTATATTTTATACCTGTATCAATTATGTCTATATTTTATACTTATATCTCTTATGTCTATATTTTTTACGAATATGCGTTACGTCTATATATAATACCTATATCTATTGTATGTTTTATGTCTCTGTTTTATTCCTATATCTATCATGTCTATATTTTATACCTATATCTATTATATCTATTATGTCTATATTTTATACCTATATCTATTATATCTATATTTTACACCTATATCTATTGTATCTATTATGTCTATATTTTATACCTGTATCATTTATGTCTATATTTTTTACCTATATCTATTATATCTATTATGTCTATATTTTATACCTATATCTATTATGTTTATTATGTCTACATTGTATACCTATATCAATTATATCTAATATGTCTATATTTTATAACTATATCTATTATGTCTATTGTGTCTATAGTTTATACCTCCATTATATCTATTATATCTATATTTTATAACTATATCTCTTATATCTATTATGTATATATTTTATACCATATCTATTATGTCTGTATTTTATACCTATATCTATTATGTCTATATTTTATACCTATATCTAAGACATAGGTACAAAATAAAGACATAAGAGATATAGTTATAAAAATGCAGAAATCATTAGATATAGGCATAATATATAGAACATAATAGATTATACCTATAAAAGACATTCAATAAACAGTTATGAATAGATATAGGTATACTTATATGACCTAACAGATATAATTGATAGGTTATTACACTATAGCACATAATAAGATATACTCATATAGTATAGAATATAGACTAATAGATCTAGGTATAAAATATTAGACCTAATAGATATTTTAATAGATCTAGGTATAAAACAAAGCCCTAAAGATATAATAGATATAGTATAAAAATAGCATAATACATATAGGTATTAAAAATACAGACATTATAGATATAATAGGTAGAAACATACAGAATATAATAGACGAAAATAGATGTTCGTATAAAAAATAGATAGATATATACCCTACAGGTATAAATATAGACAAGAGATATAATGGGTATAAGCTCTAAAAAATATAGATATAAGAGATAATAATAGACATAGGTTTACAATATAGAATAATAGGACAAATAGAGGACAGGTATAAATATAGACATAATAGATCAATAGATATAGGATAAAAAATGTAGACATAACAGACATAGTACCATATATAGACATAATACGATATAATAGATAAAGGTTATTAAATATAGACAAATAGATATAGGTATAAAATAGACCTCATAGATATACGTACAAAAAATCAAGACCATAATAGATAGATAGATTATAGGTTAATAAAATACAGACATAATAGATATAATAGATAAAGGAATAAATACAGAATAATAGATTATAATAGATATAGGTATAAAATACAGACGAAGAGATTATAGGTATAAATACAGACATAATAGATATATAGAATAGTATAAAATAACATAACAGAAATAGATTATAGGTATAAAACATAGACATATTAGTGATATAGATATAGATATAAAAAATATAGACATAATAGATATAATAGATTAAAAGATAGGAAATATAGAACAAATAGAGATAATAGATTATTGTTATAAAAATAGACATAGTAGATATGGGTATAATATTTGGACATTAATAGATATATAGATATAGGTATAAATGAGACATAAAGATATAATTAGATATAAGTGTAAATATACCACAAAACAGATATATAGATATAGGTGTAAAAATATAGATTATAATAGATGAAGATCTAAAATTATAGACATAAATATATAATGGAGATAGAGATATAAATAGAGACATACATATACTTTTAAAATATAGACATAATAGATAGAGATATAGGGTGTAAAATATAGACATTACAAGTGATAAAATAAGACATAATAGTTATAATAGGTATAGGCATAAAATATAGACTAAGTGATATAGGTATAATATGCAGACATAATAGATATAATAGCTATAGGTTTATAATATAGAGAATAATAGATATACTAGGATATAGGTATACAATATAGACTTCAATAGATTAATAGATACAGGTAAATTTCTAGATATAATAGATAATAGGTATGAAATAAAAGATATATAATAGATATAATAGCTTATAGTATAAAAAAGATAAAAAGATAGACCGGTATAAAACATAGACAATGATAAATAGAGATAGCGTATAAAATAGAGATATAATAGAAATAATTATAAAATATCACTATAAATTACTTATAATGATATAGGAAAAAATAAGATAGAATAGATATAGTATAAAATTATGGTTATAATAGGATAAAGGATAAAAATATGGATTATAAAAGATTAACTAGATATAGGCATAAAAAAATATAGACATAATAGATATGATAGATATATTGTATTATAAAAAGGTTAAATAGATAAATGGATACAGGTACAAATATAGATATATCGATATAGGTATAAAATATAGATATAGTTGGATATATAGATATAGGCATAAAATGCAGACATATGCTGAATAGCTATAGGTATTATAAAAGAAGACCTCAATAGAATAATAGATACAGGTCTAATATCTAGGAATAAGAGGGATAATAGATATAGGTATTAAAATATAGACATATAGAATATAATACATAAAGGTTATAAAATATAGATATAATAGATTATAGGTATTTAAAATATACATATAATAGATATAATAGATCTACTATGAAATATAGGATTTATAATTGATATAATGATTAAATATAAAATTTGATAGATATAATAGATATAGTATACAATTAGACAATAGATATAGGTATAAAATAACATATAATAGATATAATAGATATACCTTGAAATATTAGATATATTGATATAATGATAAAATAAAACTGATAGTAGATATAATAGATATAGATCACTATAGACATAAAGATATAGGTATAAAATATACTCATAATTGATAAATGAGAAAATATAGAAACATTATAGAATAGGTATAATATAAAATATAGAACATAATAGAATAAATAGGTATAGGTATATAAATATAGATATAATAAATATCATAGATATAGGTTGTAAATATAGCATAAGAGATATATAGAGATAGTATTAAAATATGGACTTAATTAGATATAATAGATATAGGTTATAAAATTAGACATAATAGATATAAGTATAAAATATAGACATAAATAGATATAATAGATTAGGTATTAAAATAGACATAATTAGATATAGGTATAAAATATAGAATAACAAGATATAGGTATAACAATATAGACATAATCGCTATAGATATAGGTAGACAATATGAGACATAATAGATATAATAATATAGGTATAAAAATAGAATTAAGAGCATATTGGTATACAATACAGACATTACTAGATATAATTATATAGGTATAAAATATAGAACATAATAGACATAATGGATATAGATATTAAAAATATAGATAGCATAATAGATTATAATTAGAATAGGTAAAAAATTAGGCATGATAGATATAATTAGAGGTATAAACTATAGACATAAGAGATATAATGATAGAATTATAAAAATATTGACATAATAGATATAATAGATAGAGGGAAAAATATGACATAATAGATATAATAGAATAGGTATAAATTATAGACATCAGAGGTATAATAGATATTATAGGTATATATATAGACATAATAGATATAACGATATAGGTATAAGATATAATCATAAGAGATATAGGTCTAAAAAATATAAACATATAGAAAATATAGAACAGGCAAAAATATTAGCACATAAGAGACTTAGATATAGTTTGATAAAAATATCGACTCATAAAATAATCGATTACAGGTATAAAATATAGACTTAATAGATATAGCGAATAAAATATAGACATAATTGAAATAGGTATAAAATATAGAATATATATATAATAGTAGAGGTAAAAATATAGACATATAGAATTAATACATGTAAAGTTAAAAAATATAAATAATAGATAAAATACATATAGGATAAAATAGACATAATTACATATAATGGATAGGGTAGAAATATAGCTATAATAGATATAGGTGTATAAAATATACACATAATATTATATGATAGATATATGTACAAACATAGACATAATAGATAGAGGTATAAAATATAGACTAATAGATATCTAGATATAGGTGTTAAAATAGAGAATAATTAGCAAAATAGATACGGTATAAAATATCGACATAATAGATATGATAGATATAGGCACAAAACATTAGACATCATAGATACGTTAGATATAGGTATAAAATATTAGACATAAACGATATAGATATTCAAATATAGAAGATAATAGGTATATTAATAGAATATCAAGTAAAAATTATAGGAGATAATAGATAAAATAGATAGAGGATAAATATAGATATAATAGAAATAGTATAAAAGATAGATATAAGATATTAATAGAATATCTGTATAAAATATAGACTAAGGATTACAATAGAGACGAATATATATTAATAGATATAGGTATACAAATACAGACATCATAGTATAATAGATAGAGAAATAAATATTAGACAAAACTTGATATCATAGATAGAGGTAAAAAAAATATCAGACATCATTAATATAAAGAGGTATTATACAATATAGACATAATAAAGATATAAGTGATTAGAGGGGACTAAATTATAGACAGAATAGATATGGGTATAAAAATATAAACAGATAGATAAAATAGATTAGGTATAAAATATCGAAATAAGAGATATAATAAAATATAGTTATAAATATAAGAAAGAAACAATGTAATCGATACAGGTATAAAATATAGACATAATAGATACAGGCAATAAAAGTATTGACATATAGATATAATAGATATAGGTAAAAAATATAGACCAAAATAAAATCAATAGATATAGGATAAAATATAGACAAATAGCATAATACATCATAGGTATTAAAATACAGGAAAAATTGATGTAACAAAATAGCGTATAAAATAGAGACTAAAGACTTTGCTGGATATAGGATAAAATATAGACATAATCGATATAATAGCAATAGGTATAAAATATAGACATAATAGACATAGTAGATATAGGTTACACAATATAGAACATACTAGATATAACGGATCTAATAAAGGTATTATAATAGAGACATATAGATCTAGGTAAAAGTATACATATAATGATATACGTAATAAAAATATCGATATAATTGATAAGTCTAAATTATAATCTATAATAGATATATATAGAGATATAGTTATAAAATATAGATATAATAGAATGTAATTATAAAATATAAATCTAATAGATATGATAGATATAGGTATTAAAAAAAAAGATATAAGACATCTAGTTATAAAATATAGTTATAAGAGATTATGAGTTATAACTATGATTACCTAGATTATAATAGATATAGGTAAAAAATAGAGGTATAATAGATTAATAAAGCTCGGTATAAAACAGAAACATAATAGATATAATAGATAGAGGATAAAAATGACATAAGAGATTTAACAGATATAGGTATAACATATATCATAATAGATATAGGTAAAAAATTAAGACCTATAGATATTCATAAGATATGAGATATTAAATACAGACATAAGATTTGGTATTAACATATAGACATAACCGATATAATAATATAGGTATAAAATATAGACTTAATAGATATAAGGTCTTCAATTTAGAAATAATAGGAATAAGAGATATAGTTATAAAATATCATGCAGAATAGATATAGGATAAAATACAGACATATAGATATATAGATGTAGGTATAAAATATAGACATTATGGATATAGGTATAAAATATAGACATAATAGATAATAGGAATAAAATATAGGACATAAAGATAATAATAGATACAGGTATAAAATATAGATATAAAAGAATATAGAGGTATAAAATAAGGACATAATAGATTATAATATATATAGAACATATAGATATAATAGATATAGGTATAATATATACACATATTAGATGAATAGATATAGGTATACAATATTAGGACATAATAGATATATAGACATTATAAAATAAGAGTCATAGATAATAGATATAGGTATTTAAAAAATATAGCTATAAAGAGGTGTAGTGATAGTTATAAATATTAGACCTAATAGATATAAGAGATCGGTATAAAATATAGACAGACTTGATATTAGGTATAAAAATATAATCAAATAGATATAATTAGATATAGGTATTAAAAATATAAGAACATAAACATATTAATCGATACAGGCATCAAATATAGAATAATAGATATAGGGGAATAACGTTATTGACATAATAGATATAATAGATATAGTATAAATAAAGACATAAAAGATGTAACAAATATAGATATAAAATAGAGACATTAGACATCTATAGATTTGATGGATATAGGGGATATAAAATATGACATAAAGATATAATAGTATAGGTAAAAAATATAGGTAAAATAGATATAATAGATATAGGTTATAAAAATAAAAGCATAATAGAAAATAATAGATATAGGTATAAAAGATAGACATAATAGATATTAATAAGATAGGGTATAAAATAGTCATATAAATAGGTAAAACATACAGACAGACTAGATTAATAGATATAGTAGTAAATATAGACTAATAGCTATTGATTATCAAATAAGACATATAGATATAATAAATAGAGGTTATAAAATATAGACTTAATAGATTATAGGTATACAATATAGACATAATAGGTATAGTAGATATAGGTTGTAAAATAAGGACAAATCGATCTAAATAGATTAGAGTATAAAATATAGGCATGTAATAGATCTAGGTATAAAATACACCAATAATAGATATAATAGAAATAGGTATAAATATAGACATTATAGAAGATAGTATAATATAAACATAATTGAGATAGGTATAACTATCGACAGAAGGGATAAACGCTCTTTACTTCCCTAGATGTGTGATAAATTATAGATATAAAAAGATATTACTAGAGGTTATAAAATGTAGACATAATAGATACAATAGATATAGACAGAATAGTAAATAGATATAGGATAAAATATAAACAATTAAAATGTAATAGAGATAGGTATAAAATCTAGACATCATAGATATAAGAGATATAGGTATAAAATCTAGACATAATAGAGATAGGGATAAAATAAGCATAATAGATATAATAGAAACGGTTATAAAAATATAGGCATTACAGTATAGGTATAAAATACAGACGTAATAGGACACGTATAAAAATCAGATTAATATATATATTAATAGATATAGGTATAAAATAAAGACATAATTAAATATTAGGTATTATAAAATACAGACCATCATAGTATATAGGTATAATATAAGATTATAATAGATTTATAGGATAAAATATAAGACATAATAGATATAATAGATGTAGGTGTAACAATATAGACATAACGGACAAAATAGATATAGGATTAATTATAGACATAAGAGATATATAGTATTATAGGTATTAATAAAGACCCAGACTAAGACTCATAGATATAGGTATAAAATATAGACATAAAGTGATATAGAGTATTAAAAATATAGACATAATAGATATAATGATGTAGGTGTAAATATAGACATAAGGGACAAAAAGATATAGGTTATTAAACTATAGACATTTTTGTTTTTTTTTTTAAAATTTTAAGATATAATAGATTAGGTATTAAATATAGACATAATAGATATAATAGATATAGGTATATAAAATATAGACATAATAGATATAGGTAGAAAATATAGACATAATAGATATACTAATTATAGATAACATATAGATAATACACATAGGTAACAATATAGAATAATGACATTAATAGATATATGTTTAAAATATAGAAATAAAAATATAATAGATAATGTTATAAAAATCGGCATAATCGATATAATAGATAGAGTATTAAAATATAGACATAATTGATATAATAGGGAGAGGGATAAAAATAGACATAATAGATATAATATGATATAGTTTTAAAAATATACATATAGATATAGGTATAAAATTAGGACTAATAAGATATAAGATATAGCTATAAAATTTTACACAAATAGATATAATATATAAATGTATAAAATATACAACACAAAGACATAATCGATTAAGGTATGAAATATAGACCCAATTGATTATAACAGATATAGGTATAAAATATAGACAGAATATATATGGGTATAAAATATACACATAAGGGATATAATAGATAAGTATAAATGAGACATAATTAGATATAATAGATATAGGGATAAAATATAGGACATTAAAAGACTTAATGATATAGGTATAAAATTATAGACATCATAGATATAGGTATGAAATATAGACATATGATCGAATAGATAGAGGGATAAAATATTAGACATAATAGATATAGGTATAAAATGTAGCCCCCATAATAGATATAAGAGATATAGTTATAAAATATGGACATAATAGTTATAATAGATATAGGTATAAATTCAGGACCTAAGAAGTTATAATAGAGATAAGTATAAAATATAGATATAATAGATAAGGTATCAAATACTCGATATAAGAGATATAATAAATATACATTTAAAATAATAGATACAAAGAATATCGCATAAACTATAGATATAATATATATAACAGATACCAGATATTAAATCGGATATAATAGATAAAATTATTAAATATAAATGTAATCGATATTAAGAGTATACTTATAACATATAGATATATATAGGTATCAAATATAGTATAATAGATATAGGTATGAAATCTAGATATAATAGATATTAATAATAGTTATTACCAATATAGCATAATAGATATAATAGATATAGATATAATATATAACAAATAGAATAATAGGATATAGGGATAAATTAGAATTAATAGATATAATAGATTATAGTATAAAACTATAGTAATAAAAGTTATAATACATATAGGATGCAATATACACATAACGATTATAACTGACGATAAGTACAAAAAATAGACCTAATAAATACAGGTATAAAATATAGACATAATAATATAATAGATATAGGTCTCAAATATCGAGATATATAGGTATAAAATATTAGTTATAATAGATAGACGTATAAAATATGACATAAAAGATATGGATATTAAATATAGAATAATAGACATATAGATATAAGTATAAAATAAAGACATATGATATATAATAGATATAGGATTAAAACAGACACAAAAGATATTACTACATATAGGTATAAAAAATATAGAATAAGAGCATTAGATATAAAATATAGATACAATAGAAAAAGATTGAGGTATAAAATATAGACATAACAGATATAGTATAAAATATCTACATAATAGATATAAGAGATATAAGTTATAAATATAGACATCAAGGTTCTAATAGATATAGGTGTAAAATTAAAGACATAATAGATAGGGGTATAAAATACAGGGACATAAAGATATCGGTATAAAATAAGAAAAAGATTTTATACCTATAAAATAGAGAATAACGTTATAATAGCTATAGGTATAAAATATTAGACATATAGATATAGTAGATATAGGTATAAAATATAATAGATATAATAGATATTGCTATAAATATAGACACATAAAGATATAGGTATAAAATATCGACATAAGATATAATGGTTAAGGTCTGAAATACCAGGACATAATTGATATTGGTAGATATAGGTATAAAATATAGACAAAATAGAGGTAAATAGAATAGGTATAAAAATATAGCTCATGATATAATAGATATCGGATACAAAATCGATATAAAAGAAAATAGATATACGTATAAATTTACTAGATATAAGAGATATATATATAAAAATATTAGATATATAGACATATGTTAAAATATAGAGATAATAAATATACATTATACATATAATATAATAGATATAATAGATAAAGTTATAAAAAACAGATATAGGATATAATATATATAGGTATAAATACAGCCAAAGAGATATAATAGAATAGGTATAAAATATAGACAAAATTGATGTAATAGACATAGGTTGGAATAATATTAGACATACAGGATTAAAATATAGATATAAAAAAAATTTAGACTATATAGATATACCAAATCAAAAATAGATATTATAGATACAGGTATTAAAATAGACAGTTTATATAAAGATATAGGTATAAATATAGATATAATAGATATTAGGTTTTCAAATATCGTTAAATAGATATAGGTCAGATTATGATATAATAGACATACATAGATATAGGATAAAATATAGACATAATAGATATTAAGAGATATAGGTATATAAACTATAGATCTAAGAGATATAAGGATATAGGGTATCAAATAATATATAACAGACATAGGGATACAAAATATTAGATATAGTGGATATTATAAATACAGGTATGAAATATAGACATGCAGATTAAAGAGAAATAGGTATAATATAGACAGAATAGATAAATAGAATAACGATATAAAATAGCACAAAAAATATATATAATGGAATAGTGGTTTATAAATGTAGACATAATAGATATAGGTATTAATTAGACATAATAGAAAAAATAGATTTAGAGGAATGAAAATATAGACATATAGAGACAATAGATATAGGTATAAATATACACATAAGAGATATAACAGATATAGGATAAAATAGAGGACATAATACATATAATCGATACAGGTATAACAATAGACACCGATAGATATAGAGTATAAAATACAGACATAAATAGATATATAGATATAGGTATAAAATATATAACATAAATGATACAATAAATTAGAGGTATTAAAATATAGACATAATAGATATAATAGTATAGGTATAAAATATAGAAATAATAGATATAACAAATATAGTTATAAAATAGAGACATAAAGAATGTTATAGAGAAAGGTATAAAATATAGACTAATGGATTAATAGACAAGGTATAGAATTAGGGAATATAGACATAATAGATATAATAGATATAGTTACAAAATATAGCAATAAGAGATTTTAGTAGAGAAGGTATAAAATAAAATATAATGATATGAGTATAATATAGGATATAAAAGATATAATGGGATATGGTGTAAAATATAGATTACAATAGGACATAATATAAATATAAATCGAATGATATAATAGTAAAGGTATTAAATATAGATATAAGGAATATAGGTATAAAATATGGTTAGAA
>NW_022143681.1:0-917 GCF_007565055.1 Rhinopithecus roxellana
TTTCTAGAGATTGCTTCTGATGTGACTTCAACTCACAGAGTTCCACCCTTCCCTTCTTGGAACAGTTTGCTACACACTGTTGTCCTGGATTCTGCAAAGTGATATTTGGGAGCTCATTGAGGGCTATGGTGAAAAAGCAAATATCCTCCCATAATAACTGGAGAGAAGCTCTCTGAGAAACTGCATTGCCATGTGTGAATGCAACTCACAGAGTTACACGTTTCTCTTCAGTGATCAGTTTGCTAACACAGTTTTCTAGAAATCTGCAGTTAGATACTTCATAGCGCAGTGAAGCTTACGGTGACAAAGGAAATATACTCAGTTGAAAACTAGAAAGAAGCTTTCTTAGAAACTTCTTGGTGATGTGTGAATTCATCTCACAGAGTTACACTTATGTTTCGTGGAGCAGTCCATTAACACTGTCTTTGAGGAAACTGAGAAGGGCTTCTTTGGATCGCATTGAGGCCTACGCTGATAAAGGAAATTTCATCCGTTCAAAACGTGAAAGAAGCTTTCTGAGAAACTTCTTTCTGATCTGTGAGTTCATCTCACAGACTTATAACTTAAACCTCAGGAAGCAGTTTGCTATCACTCTTTTCGTGGAATCTTTAAAGTGATACTTGGGAGCCCATAATAGGGGCCCATGGTGAAAAGGAAATCTCCTCACATAATAACTAGAGAGAAGCTTTCTAGAGATTGCTTTCTGATGTGTGACTTCATCACAGAGTTCCACCCTTCCCTTCTTGGAACAGTTTGCTACCACTGTTGTCCTGGATTCTGCAAAGTGATATTTGGGAGCTCATTGAGGGCTATGGTGAAAAAGCAATATCCTCCCATAATAACTGGAGAGAAGCTCTCTGGAGAAACTGCATTGCCATTGGTGAATGCAACTCACAGAGTTACACGTTTCGCTCATT
>NW_022143682.1:0-12756 GCF_007565055.1 Rhinopithecus roxellana
CAGGCCTCAGGTCTCAAAGTGGTTGAGGTTGCGGTGGCAGTGGCCAAAGGTGAAGTCAGGCAGTTGTTGGCCTGGGCGTCAAAGTGCCAGCGGGTCTGCTCTTCACCACAGTCCTCGCTGTCGGGGGGCTTCAGGCACTCGGCTGCCGGGAACGCCGTGCCATTAGGGCTGCTCTCTGAGGTGGCCGCAGCCTGATGTCCCCTGACCACCGACAGTGGGAAGTCGGCCCTCAGGACCCCGGCCGCGTTCCGGGCCGTGCAGGTGTAGATCCCAGCATCCTGCAGCTGGGCGTTATAGATGACCAGCTGGGCAATGTTAGTGACCACCACGTTGCCACGCACATGGTTGGGCCGCATGACCACGTTCTCCCGATCCTCCAACTGCTTCTCCCAGGTGATCTCAGGCCGGGGCCGGCCCACCACATCACAGAGGAAGCTCACCGTCTCACCCATGGTGACTGACTGGTGCACAGGGTGGTTGAGCAGCGCCGGGGCCGCCATGTCCAGCTCAGGGGTCTCTGGGGAGGCTGTGGTGGGGTGCATGGTGGTCTCAGATGGTGGGGGACTGGTGTTGGGCCAGGTGAAGTGATAGCGGCAGGTTACAACGGCCAGGCTGATGCCTTTGGAGCAGGCCTCGGCATCCATGTAGCAGCGGTTATAGTAGGTGAGACCGTCCGAGGCGCAGGTAAAGCTGGGCTCCTTCTCACAGCGGTCTTTGCACTTACACACAGGCTGGCCGTCCCAGATGTCACACTCAGAGCCCTGCTGCAGACACATGAAGTGGTCACATGTGGCCTCCTTGGGCATGCCCACTGGGCCCTTCTTCCCTTTCACGTCCATGTAGCGGGCCGCCACACAGCTCTTGGTCCCACACACATTGGGGCAGCACTTCTCATAGGCCTCACACTCCTGAAAGAGCCAGAGAGAGTGGCCTGAACAGGGAGGAGGGGGAAAGGAGGGGCTCCCTATCCCACCCCATGGTTTGTGGGGAGGTGAACTAACATGTACTCACTATCTAGTGGGAGCAAAACATTTAAAAATAATGACGAATGCATACATAGCATCTCCTACGTGCCAGGCCCTCGTGTAAGAACGTTGACATCCGTGAGCTTGCTATGCTCATCACAAGCCAGAGGAGGTTACAGCCATTATCTCCACTCTACAGACGATGACTGAGGCACAGAGAGGCTAAGTAGCTTTCCCAAGGTCACACAGCTGGCAGGGTCGGAAGGGGTGGGCCAAAGACTCTAAGAGAAGTTTTCCTACAACCATTTGACAGATGAGACTGCAGACACTCAGAGAGGCGATGCCCAGGTTCACAGAGATGGGAAGTGGCAGAACAAGGCTCCAAGCTCCCAGTGGAAGGGATCGATAAATGGCATTTTTTTTTTCCTGCATCATATAGCACAAATGAGGTCTAGCTTGAACAAGTAGGCCTGCCTTTCATCTCTTTCCTATGGGAGCGAGGATGCCTTGCCGACTAGAAGAGGTCACGTCAGAGGCTGAGAGGGGAATGCCCCGGGACTTTATCCAAGGTGATCCACACCTCTCCTCCCGTCAAGGAGACCGACACACACGGGGAACAGAGGCTGTGAGAGAGCCCAGACCGATCCACAGCCAACAGTCAGGGCAGGCATGACAGGTCCCCCACGCTGGGTCTCAGAGTCACAGGCTCTGCCAGGCCCAGGTGTCAGCTCCATGTAGGACCTTTCACGGGGAAAACAACATGAAAAAAAAGTCCCCTTGTGTGGCAAAGGTCAGCAAGGCCGTCAGCGAGGACTTGCCAGGCCGTAATCCCCTCTGATTTTCTGTGGAGCCACGTAAAGCATTAGTTTAATTCCTCGAAATTAGCAACATGCTCCTGGAGCCGACACAAACAAGGATTTCATGTGGTGTTTTCGACAATAACCATCGTACCCACTGGGCAGGCAGGCAGCAACTCCTAATCCTCCACCAGGTAGTAACTCTGTGAATTACTCCCCACCAGGGCTGGCCTCTTGTCATTCCAACTTTTATTTCAGCCTCTTTGACATTCCACATCAGCTAAGAGGGGGGAAATATCCCCCCACCCTGGCTGCATGGAGCCTGCCTGCTTGACTTGTTTACTGTTCTGCCCCTTTCGGCTCAGAATGGGGACTTTGTTTTGCAGCCCTTATTTGGCATAGTCTTCTAGGCCACACCAGGGGAGGCTTTGGGACAGGGATGGGCAGCTCTCAGAGCTGGGTCTAAGGGAGAGGGACCCCACAGGGAATGGAGGGCAGGAAAGGGAGTGGGAGCAGGAGAACCTTCTCTTTGGCCTGAGCCTCATCCCATTCCCTAAGACGTTCAGGACCTGGAGGTCCATGAAAGGCTGGGTCCTTGGGCACCAGAGGAAAGGTACTTCTGGCCACAGGAAACCTAGAGGGGGTCCTTAGCACACTTCCGTGTAAGGAGGTCAGAATCTCCCCAAGGGCTGTCTGGATCCCCAGCCCTCCACAGGTGCCTTCTCCCCAAGATACACAAAATCCACCAGAGTCTCAGCATCCCCAAGCCCTACCTGGTTTATCAGGCCAGCCTGTGCCTGCAAATGTAGCCAACTAATGGCATGACCTTGGCCAGATGGGAGCAGCCACCACTCCTCCTGACTTCTCATCTTCTTCTTTCACTTGGCACCACCATTGCCCAATGGGGGCATCTGTCCTGGGAGGCCTAAGAATTGTCCCTGGGCACTGTGAGGTTGAGGCCACTCTGTCCAGGTCAGCCCTCTGCTCTCCTGTGGGTACACCAGGCATCTACGGGGGCACCATTGTCTCTCGTGTTCCCTGGAGATGCCCCAGCCTGGACCTGGAGTCCTGGGAGACTCCGTGCTGCCCTCAGAGCTGGCCAGACTGGGCAGGAAATAGCTCTGCCTGGAGCAGGTACAGGTCCCACAGCCTGCTGCCCCAGAGGGGGTGGGCAGGAATGGCCCTAGGGAATGACTCGGGAACCAGAAGAGAACCGGCCCTGCCCTGTGGCATTGCCCTCTGATACAGAGCAGAAGGCAGGACCAAGGAAGCTGACAGGCTGAAACGTGGTTTCCTTCCTCCCAGGGACACCAGAGCATCCATTCAGAGCTGCTCCTGCTTGGCCTGCCATCAGCCTGGTCTGCTCTCATGCTCAGGGTCCAAACTCCTGGGGAAGTGGCCTAGAGTCCAATGCACCAAAGCTTTGTTGTTAAACATGGGTTCCAAGCCCACCGTTCCCTCACTGGCCGTGGCACCTGTGCCCTCCCTGCCTGACTCTGTGTCCACTCTCTCACCTGTGAGTGGGCTTCTGATGCCCACCATGCTGATCTGTCATGTCGACACACATGACATGCCTGGCACGGTGCTGGCCCACAGCAGCCCTCAGCATGCATGAAGGAGGAATCCTCAGGCTTCAGTCCCTGATGAAGTGGGACATCGCTCCCACCTCTCCTTCCAGGCTTCGGTGTTAATAGACAGGATGGTGTCCTGTTTCTCTCCAGGTGGATGGGGCCTGTGTTCCTTCACCTTCCTGGGCCCTGCAGGGCACTACTGCATGGTCCCCACCCTGCGGCTCCCACCCCCATCACTCACAGGCTCACATGGTCCATCTCTGGCTTCTGGACCTCACTCACCTGGTCTGCCTCACACTCCAGCTTCTGGACCCCACTCACCTGGTCCACCTCACATTGTGGCTTCTGGACCCCACTCACCTGGTCCACCTCACATTGTGGCTTCTGGACCCCACTCACCTGGTCCACCTCACACTGCGGCTTCTGGACCCCACTCACCTGGTCCACCTCACACTCTTGCTTCTGGACCCCACTCACCTGGTCCACCTCACACTCTTGCTTCTGGATCCCACTCACCTGGTCCACCTCACACTGCAGCTTCTGGATCCCACTCACCTGGTCCACCTCACACTGCAGCTTCTGGATCCCACTCACCTGGTCCGCCTCACACTGCAGCTTCTGGATCCCACTCACCTGGTCCGCCTCACACTGCAGCTTCTGGATCCCACTCACCTGGTCCGCCTCACACTGCAGCTTCTGGATCCCACTCACCTGGTCCACCTCACACTGCAGCTTCTGGATCCCACTCACCTGGTCCACCTCACACTGCAGCTTCTGGATCCCACTCACCTGGTCCGCCTCACACTGCAGCTTCTGGATCCCACTCACCTGGTCCGCCTCACACTGCAGCTTCTGGATCCCACTCACCTGGTCCGCCTCACACTGCAGCTTCTGGATCCCACTCGACCTGGTCCGCCTCACACTGCAGCCTTCTGGATCCCACTCACCTGGTCCGCCTCACACTGTAGCTTCTGGATCCCACTCACCTGGTCCGCCTACACTGCAGCTTCTGGATCCCACTCACCTGTCCACCTCACGCTCTCACTTCTGGACCCCCCACTCACCTGGTCTACCTCACACTTGCGGCTTTTGGACCCCACTCACCTGGTCCACCTCACACTTGGCTTCTGGCTCCCACTCACCTGGTCCACCTCACACTGCGGCTTATGGACCCCACTCAACCTGATCCACCTCACACTGCGGCTTCTGGACCCCACTCACCTGGTCCACCTCCACTGCGGCTTCTGGACCCCACTCACCTGGTCCACCTTACACTTGTGGCTTCTGGACCCCACCTCACCTGGTCCGCCTCAACTGCCTCACACTCCCACTTCTGGACCCCCACTTACCCTGGTCCGCCTCATACTCTGGCTTCTGGATCCCACCACTGGTCCACCTCACACTGCGGCTTCTGGACCCCACTCACCTGGTCCACCTCACACTGTCGGCTTCTGGACCCCACTCACCTGGTCCACCTTACACTGCGGCTTCTGGACCCCACTCACCTGGTCCGCCTCACTGCCTCACACTCCCGCTTCTGGACCCCACTCACCTGGTCCACCTTACACTGTGGCTTCTGGACCCCACTCACCTGTTCTGTCCACACTTTCACTTCTGGATCCCACCTCACCTGGTCCATCTCATACTGCGGCTTTTGGACCCCACTGACCTGGCCCCTCCTCACACTCCCACACAGTCCCACCCCCATCCCTCACAGGCTTTACGTGGCCCATCTCTGGTCTCTGAACCCCACTCACCTGGTCCGTCTGACACTCCCGCCTGCAGGTGCTCTGTGCGTCCACCCAGAGGTTGGGATTCATGTCGTTGGGGCAGATACCAGCGTGGGAATAGCGGATGGGTGGCAGCGCCAGGCTTCGCGGGGGGGCACCCCCGAGCAGCAGCAGTAGCAGCAGCAGCGCTGCCACCTGCTCCCAGCAAGACCAGAAACTGGCGACACCTTAGGGCCCACATGGTGCAGGCTGGGGTGGCCTAGAGACCTCCCTGAACGATGCCAGGATCTGGGGCCCACCAGGACCTTCCTCTCAGAGGCTGCAGGCACCTGCCCTCCCCACCCAGCAGGTTTCCTGCCTCAGGCTGCTGCTCAGGCTGCTTGCCGCTTGCTGCCTTCCACCAAGTCCGCACAGGCTGCAGGGCTGTGCGGCTTCAGATAAAGAAAGGTCTTTGAAGGAAGCTCCCTCTCCTGAGTGTGCAGGGAGAGGAGCCGCAGCAGGGGCCCGCGCCCAGATTTATATCCTGGGCGCGCCACCCGAGTGGGAGCCAGCTAACCTGATGCCTGTCACAGGCAGGCTGCTGGCGCCTCTGTCCCGTGGCTGATCACAGACTTATTGCAGAAGGGGGAAAAAAAAAAGAAGCTGGAAGCAGTTTAGGCAGCGTATCTGGCACGGTTGGACACCTGCTTGTTTTTTGACTCCAGGAGGCCTTTAACCCCTTCAAGGGCCAGAAATGGCATGTGCTTTGCGGGGAGCTGGCTCCAGGACACGCAAGCTCACTCTGAAGGAGGGCTTGTTTCCCTTTCCCCCCACCTCCTTGGGGCCGGGCCCCCTCCTCCCCTTTGGCCACCTCTAAAGAACACACAATCGCTTGTTACGAGGAGGGACCTGCAGCCGCCGGGTTAGCATCGCCCGGCTTGATAGTACATTTGAGAGCAAATGACGTGGAAAAACAACAAGTTCACGGCCATTCCAGGGCGGGCCTGCGCCACGCTGTGCCCTGTAAGCCGACTCCCACCCCGGCCCCGTCCCTTTGTAGGGGGTGTGCACACGGACAGTTCCCTATCTCTGTGTCCAGGGCAGTTTGCGGCTTAAGTTCCAACTTCAGTTAATTTTCCCCAAATCATTCCAGAGACACATACCAGATATGCTCTGGCTCCCCCGGCGGCTGGGACGGATCACATTCCTCCCATCGATATACCAAGAAAACCTCCGCGGTCACAGTGTCTCAGGATTGTGCTGGAGTCCAGCTGCCCTCGCTGGACTCTCCACAGTGGCCACTCTTCGGTGAGCTCCTTCTGAGCTGCCAGCCGTGTCTGGCCTCCCCCACTTCCCAAAGGAGTTCTGTGGTCGAAGAAGGAGAGCGACTTGCCCAAGGTCACACACACGAGCAGTCCTGCTGGCACCAGCTGCCAGATGCACTGGGCTCTTCACACGTGCGGGTTTCTCTGAATGCATTCATCTCGTTTAATCCTCACAACAAACTGCACCTCCATTTCAGATCTCAGGAGAGGACGCACAGAGAGGCTAAGCAACCTGCCCATGTCGCACAGCTACCCCACCACGGTACAGGAAACAGGGACACCAGCTTTGCTGGGTGTGGGCAGGGGCCTTTTTAAAACCACCCCTCCCCCATCCATCTGTCAGAACTGCTGTCAAGGCACAGCCCAAACTCTGGTTTTCACAGACTGGACAAGAAATTTTTGAAACATCAGGGGCTATATTTGTGGAGGGGCCGGGAAGAGAGCCAGAAGCTGCCAGGGGCTGGGGGCGATTTCTCCCCCATTTGGCAGCAAATGGCTTGTATCTAAAATGCCACAGAGCAGCCTGCAGTCTGAGTGTTTCGAGTTGGTCACTCGATCCTGGGGGTGGGGGGTGGAGGCACTAGAGCCCCGAAAGAGAGGTACCTTCCAAGGCCAAACCACAAGGGCCTTGGGGACAGTTGGTGGGGTGGTCCCCACACGCATCAGAGACAGAAGGGATCCTGAAGGTAATCTCGCTTTACAGCTAAGGAAACTGAGGCCTGAACCCAGGCCACTCCTTCCCCCACGTCCACTTTCCCCTTCAGGAACACAGCTCTCCATCTCACAGGACTGTAAAACAGCCATGGGACCCTTGCTTCCACGCCCAGACCCTTCCCCTTCCCAGCCGGGCGGGTGCTGCCCTTCTCCTCGCCTGAGCTGGTTCCTTCCCGTTGGGCGGCCATTCTGCAGGATCTGTCTTTTCTGCTTATTGTCAAATCGCTAATGAAGGGTGTCAGATCCTAATCCTCTAATTATTGAATAAACTTCCCTTCGAGGCCAGTCCCCGTAATGAAGCCAGACAGCGGGCGACGCCGGCTGCTTTGAATTCCCTGTAATTTCATCAGCCCGTGTTCCAGCTGCTCTGCGCGGGGGGCCTTCACACAGCCCTTGGACAAACGTGGTTTTGCGCAGCCTCCTTGGATAGCACAAAGGGAAATGGACAGTGACACATTTCTAAGCAGGGACTTAGAAAAACGTCACAGCCCCATTAGGCCAGGACAAGTATCCAAGGAGAGGAGGCCGATTTCTGGGCAGTCCCAGAGACCATTAGAGGGCGTGGGAGAGATGAGAGAGGTTGGGAGGAGGGGAGGTGACCCAGCAGAGGTGTGGGGGTGCTGAGGCAGAGCGGAGGGAGAGGGGCGAGGGCAGGGACAGGGGGAAGCTTGGCCTTCCCACCCCCACTGCTGGTGTATCATGGAGAAAGCCCGCGCACCCCAACCTGGTCCTGTCTCAACCATGGGCCTCTCCTTTCCAGGCCCGTTCTGGACATTCTGCTAGGAGACTCTCAAAGCAGCATCGGGGAAGAGAGGGGCCCAAAACACTCTGACTCTCCCTCCCGCCCTTCCAATCTCCCCACAAATACACAGCCTCAGAATAATAAATAACATCTGATCGGCCTGGAGCCACACAGCGTTTTCACCTGCACATTGCTTGCTGACCCACCGCAGCCCCAGGAGGGTGCTCCCTTGTGCGGGAGAGGAAACCAAGTCACAGAGAGGTTAGGCTGGCCCTCCTCCCGCCCACTCCAGGCCTATGGCCTCCACACACCCCTGCAAGCTTCCAGCCCCTCAGAAAGCGACCCCCAGCCACACTGGCCGCCCCACCCACTGGCTTGTTTATAAGCTGTTGGGTAGTGCTTTGAAGTCTCCTCCTCCCTCCCAGAGGCCCTTGGAACTGGCTCCGGATCTGCCTCCTTCTCTCTCTCCCTCGGTGTGTCTGTCTGTCTGTCTGACTTTTGTGTCCCTCACACTCTTCCCTGTGGGTGGTGTGGGCCCCACTCTCACCAAACCAACAACCCGGTACCAAAGGTGGGCCCAGCGGGAGTGGCTCAGCGGCACATGCCCACTGTCCACCAGGCCTCCTCCACTCGGGCCACTGGGAGCAGAGGCTGGGCTGGGTCTCCTGAGCAGAGGCCTGGCCTTGGGTGTGATCTGCCTTTTCCCATTTCCCCTTTCCCCTTTCCCCTTTTCCCAAGGACACCAGGCACAGCTCTCCTACCTCTCAGGATGAGAGGTCAGAGAGCGCTGGGCTCAGCCCCATCTTGGAAGAGCCCCTCCATACCCCTCCATTGTCACAGGGTAGAAAACCACGGACTCTTCACACCCCCCAGGGTGGGTTCAAACCTGCTCTAGGAGCCGTGGGAGGAGGTCACCAGGTCACTCTGTGTGACCCTTGACCTCAGGTTCACCCTGACATTAACAACTCCTGAGCTGCTAGGGTCTTGACAGGACAGCACAGCTGACACCATTTCCCAAGTCAGCCAACCCCCAGCAGCCACGATGGGGAGGCACAGAGGTGCCACAAGAGTATCTTGGGTGCCACGTGGCTTATGCATACCCCACACCCACACTCCTACCTCACACTGCACCTGCTCCCTCTATTTCTTTCCACAAAGGTTTTTTAGAGCACCTACTATGTGCTAAGTTCTGGGCACATTGAAACCAGTAACAGGCCGGGCATGGTGGCTCACACCTGTAATCCTAACACTTTGGGAGGCGGAGGTGGGTTGATCACTCGAGGTCAGGAGTTTGAGAGCAGCTTGGCCAACATGGTGAAATCCCGTCTCTACTAAAAATAAAAATAAAAAAAAATAGCTGGACGTGGTGGCATGAGCCTGTAGTCCCACCTACTTGGGAGACTGAGGCAGAAGAATTGCTTCAACCCAGGAAGCGGAGGTTGCATTGAGCCAAGATCACGCCACTGTACTCCAGCCTGAGCGGCAGAGCGAGACTCCATCTCAAAAAAATAAAAGAAAGAAAGAAAGAAAGAAAAAAGAACAACCATCTTTGTCCACAGGGCGGGTACCATCTAGTCTAGAAAGCCAGCATGCAGAAATAAGAATGGTGAATGCTGGTGGGGAGCCCTCTCAGGGCTGGGGAACAGAGAAGAGGGAGAGGCCTGGGGTCTGCTTTTGCACAACCATGACATTGGGTGGGGCTCAAGCCTGAACAGAATCTCAAAGGAGAGAAGGCGTTTCCTACACCTCTCCTTGGAAAGGCCTGGCCCACACCACAGTCTCCTCCGCCAAGGCCATTCCTCCACAGCGCCCAGGCCTCCGGAAAGGGGAGGTGACAGGGACGTCAGCAGGTTTAGGAGATGGGGTGGGGGTGGGAGCTGCAGGTCTTGCAGGCACTGCATGGGGTGGCCCCAGCAAAGTACACCCCAGCGGCCCATTCTGGTCTACCCTGCTCGGGCCCCAGACCTGAGCCAGCCACATTTTCTCCCAAATGGATGGGGGAAACCAGCCCCCCAGGAGCCCCTCCCGCCCTGATCTTGGTCATTTAAACATGTTTGGGGAGGAGGGGCAGGAACTGGGGTGCTGAGAAAGAAGGAAGTCCTAGCCAGGATGCTGAGACGGCAGCCCAGGTTGCCTCAGCTAAAGGCAGTGATTAGTCAGACCCAAGCCAGAGAATTCAATAAAGCCAGCGGCTCATTACCCAGCTGGTGAACCCCTGCCTGCGCGGCCTTGGGCCTGGGTTACATTACAGGACTGCGTGAACTCTCCCCTCTGAGTGAGGCTGCACCGGGCCTTGGAATAATTATGGGGCCTCAGCAGATGGTGGAGACGGATGGGGGAGGCCTTCAGCTGTGAGACACGTGACCCATCTGCATCTGTGTGGAACAGGACATAGGAGGGTCCTCGCTGAGCAGAGAGGTAAAGCAGGGCCAGTCCTGAATCCAGATCTGAGAATGATGGGGTTGTCAGGGGTGAGGCATGGCCCAGTGTCCTGCGCCAGCTGGGCCTCCTTGGAGACCCTTGTCTGGGCCAGGGAGGTCTACAGGTGCAGTGAGCCTCTGGAAGCTGGAGTCCTGCAGTTTGTGTGTCAGGAACCCAGAAGAGGAGGCACTTCTGGGACAGCACAATTCTGGGCTCCTTTGGGCATTCAAATGTCTTCCTAGAGGATTTGGAGCCTGTATCGGGTTCCTCACCCACTCGGGAAGCTCCATGGTCCTCGGGTTGAGCACTGTGCAAGGAGTCAGGGGCCCTGGGCTCTCCTGCTGGTTTGCCATCATTTCACTGTGGGACCACCTCTATTTCCCCATCTGAGGCCCCTTCCAGCTGCCTCTTCTGTGATCCCGTGTCCTGACTCCTCCAGCTTTGCCTTGATGGAATCAGCTTCCAAAAGCCCTGTGCAGCTCTTAGCCAAGACAAACACCAGAGTGCAGAAGCCAGAAGGCCGTGGGGCTGCGGCGCTGGGGCCGGCTCCACACCCTGTTCTGCTGGGACACAGCGAGGGCGGGTTTCCACTCTTCCCAGGCCTGTAGGAATGCCACAAACAGAGGCATGGCCTCTCTCCCGCTCAGGTCTCCCCACACTCTAAAAGCTTCCCCAGCTACTCTACCCTCCACACTCTGGAGCTCCTGCCTTCCTCCTTTCTCCCTTTGAATGATAGGGAAGAGACAAGGTCTGAGACTCTTGGGCCTCTCTGCTTCCCTGCATGCTGCTGGGCAAAGGAGGACAAGCTCTCTAAAGTTAAATGCACCTCTCACACTCATTCCAACAATACAAAATGTCCAATGAAGCCTGGGTGCGGTGGCTCACACCTATAATCCCAGCACTTTGGGAGGCCAAGGTGGGCAGGTCACCAGAGGTCAGGAGTTGGAGACCAGCCTGGCCAACATGGTGAAACCCCGTCTCTACTAAAATTACAAAAATTAGCCAGGCATGGTGTCGCGCGCCTGTCATCCCAGCTACTTGGGAGGCTGAGGCATGAGAATCACTTGAACCTGGGAGGAGAAGGTCATGGTGAGCCAAGATCGCGCCACCACACTCCAGCCTAGGTGACAGAGCGAGACCCTGTCTCAAAAATAAAAATAAAAATAAAAGCAGAATGTCCAATGGCTGCGTGGGGGTGAGCTGGAGTAGGGATGAGAAACAGGTTTCTTTCTAACTGATCATGATTCCAAGACTTGTGGCTTAAAGACAGCTTCCCCATGCCTTCGAGAGGAGGCCAAAGCATTTTTCTGGACTGCCGTGACCTTCTGCCTCAGTTTACTTCTACTTCTCCGGTCTTATCATTTGTCCCTCTTACTCTCAAACTCTGGAGGCTGCAACATCGTGCTTTCTGACCTTTAAAATCTCTACACAGTACTCCCCCTTCCACCTCACACAGACATTGTCCTCTGTGCTAAACACTCTCTCACTCCTGGCCCGCTCTGTCTTCTCCCAGCCCACTGCTTCCTGACCCACTTCAGAAACAACATCTTTCAGGAGGCCTTCCTGACTTTAAATGACAAAGCAAAACAAAACAAAAGCCACAACTGGGTTGTAAAATACAGGTAAAGTTTAAATGTTCAATGTAGCGGGCTGAGTGGTGCTCCCCCCCCCCCCACCCCTGCCAAATATATCTATGTTCTAACCCCCAGAGACAGTGACTGTGACCTCATTTGGGAAAAGGGTCTTTGCAGATGAAATTAAGGATCTTGAGATGAGATCATGCTGGATTACCGAGGAGGGCCCTAAATCCAATGACGGGTATCCTTACAAAGGCAGTGAGAGAATGGAGACACAGAAGACGGGAAAGTCATGTGCAGATGGAAGCAAAGATTAGAGCGATGCACCCACAACCCCAGGAACACCTGAGCCCCCAGAAACTGGAAGAGGAAAAGGAGTCTCCCCTAAAGCCTCTGGAGGGAGCGTGGCCCTGCCAACATTGTGGTTTCATACCTCCAGCCTCCAGAGCTGTTAGATAATACATGTGTGCTGTTCTAAGCTACCAAGTTCCTGGTCATTTGTCAAGCAGCCCCAGGAAATGAACACACCTGCCTAAAACTCTTCAATGGCCTCTCCTGGTCATAATAAAATGCCACAACTACCCTGAGTTGCCCCTTTTAGGTTCATCCTAAAAATACTCAATGAACTGCCTCTCCAGAGTGTGGTGTTTTCTGAGAACTGTGCTTTTTTAAGCACTGAGTTGATAGACTTAGTGTTTTAAAAATCTAAAAAAAAAAAAAAAAAAAGCTGTGGTTGTTGTTGTTTTACTCTTTAACAGAAACCGAGAGTCAAGATGACCTCAAAGTAAAGACACTCCGTAGAATGTGGGTGGCCAGAACAGTTGAGAACTGAGCTCAGCTGCCGAGAGCTTTGATTCACCCCACAGGGCCAGAGGCGCTGGTGGCATGGGACAAACTTTTGGGAGGCAGGTACTGAGCGAGGGGCTGAGCTGAAT
>NW_022143683.1:0-7448 GCF_007565055.1 Rhinopithecus roxellana
TCCTCGTTCTATTGCTGACCATCTAGTTATTAATATAACCAAGTCAATTTCACCTCAAACTATTGCATTTAATGCCTGCCTTGTTATACCCTGTGGGGACTTGCCAAGTCAAAGACAGCTTTCTACTTCAGAAAAGTACTTCTGTCCCTCCTGACTCTCCTCAGACTAGGCATTAGTAAACTAGGACCATTTAATCCAGGGAGATTTCGATGAAGACCCCAGTGCCAACCAGGACTCTTGCCTCCTGATGTAGAGCTTTCACGCCGTAGTTGGTCCAATGTTCTGTGGACCCCTGAAAAACAAGAATGGACTGCCCCAACCGGTTTTTGTAATTTCCCTCAAACCATACATTCATTTTACTAGGGGATCATAGAAGTTAAAGACTTAAAACAAACTTTAGCAATTAAGACAGGACACCAAGATGCAAATGCCTGGTTAAAATGGATCAAATATTACATCTGCACATTAAAAAAATAAAAAATGAAAAGGATCCAGTCCACCTTCAGAAAGGAAAAAATGGCCCTTCCTGTACTAAGGGACAATGTAACCCCTCAGAGCCAGTAATAACCAATCCCCTTGATCCTCACTGGAAAAAAAAGGGAACGTGTAACCCTAAAAATTGAGGGAGCTAGACTGTATCTTCAAGTAAATATCGTGGTTTGAGAAAAAGTTTATAAATGCTCTTCTGAGCCAGTATTTCAAATCTTCCATGATAAACTAAAAGTGCCAGTACCAGAAATTCCAGGAAAAACAAGAAATTTGTTTTTGCAATTAGCCGAGCATGTAGCACAGTCTCTCAATGTCACTTCATGTTATGTATGTGGAGGAACTGTAATAAGAGATCAATGACCATAGGAAGCCCGAGAATTAGTACCTACAGACCCAGTTCCTGATGAATTCCTGGCTCAAAAGAATCACCCTGATAATTTCTGGGTCCTAAAAGCCTCAATTATTGGACAACATTGCATAGCTAGAGAAGGAAAAGAATTCACTCACCCTGTAGGATGACTTAGTTGTCTGAGACAAAACTGTATAATGGTACCACAAAAACAGTCACATGGTGGAGTTCAAATCACACAGAGAGAAATCCATTTAGTAAATTCCCAAAGTTGCAAACCATGTGGACCCACCTGGAGTCCCACCGGAACTGGACAGCCCCCACTGGATTATACTGGATATGTGGTCATAGAACTTACGCCAAAGTACCTGACCAGTGGGCAGGTAGTTGTGTTATTGGCACTATTAAACCATCTTTCTTCCTACTGCCCATAAAAACAGGTGAACTCCTGGGCTTCCTTGTGTATGCTTCCCGTGAAAAGAGAAGCATAGCTATAAGAAATTGAGAAATGATAAACGGCCCTCTGAGAGAATCATACAATATTATAGGCCTGCTTCTTAGGTGCAAGATGCCTCGTGGGGATACCAGACCCCCATTTACATGATCAACCGAATCACACGGTTACAAGCTGTCTTAAAAATAATCACTATAAAACCGGCAGAGCCTTGACTATTCTGGCCTGGCAAGAAACTCAGATGAGAAATGCTATCTATCAAAATAGATTGACTCTCGACTACTTGCTAGCAGCTGAAGGAGAGGTCTGTAGGAAATTTAACCTTACTAATTGCTACCTACACATAATCAAGGGCAAGTAGTTGAAGACATAGTTAGACATATGACAAAACTGGCACATGTGACTGTGCAAGTGTGGCATGGATTTGATCCTGGGGCCATGTTTAGAAAATGGTACCCAGCACTAGGAGGATTAAAACCCTTACAACAAGAGTTATAATAGTAATAAGAACCTACTTACTGCTCCCTTGTTTGCTACCTGTACTTCTTCAAATGATAAAAAGCTTCATCGATAACTTAGTTCACCAAAATGCTTCAGCACAAGTGTACTATATGAATTACTATCAATCTGTCTTGCAAGAAGACATGGGTAGTGAAAATGAAAGTGAGACCTCCCACTAATAAAATGAGTGAGAGTCTCAAAAGGGGGGAATAAGTGAGGAGACCACCCCTCATATCGTCTTATGCCCAATTTCTGCCTCCAAAGAAAGAAGAAGTAAAGACTAAAAGGCAGAAATGAAATCCACAGGCAGACAGCCTGGTGCTGCACCCTGGGCCTGGTAGTTAAAGATTGACCCCTGACCTAATTGGTTCTCCTATCTATAGATTACAGACATTGTATAGAAATGCACTGTGAAAATCCCTATCTTGTTTTGTTCCGATCTAATTACCGGTGCATGCAGCCTCCAGTCACATACCCCCTGCTTGCTCAATCAATCACGACCCTCTCACACACACCCCCTTAGAGTTGTGAGCCTTTAAAAGGGACAGGAATTGCTTACTCCGGGAGCTCGGCTCTTGAGACAGGAGTCTTGCTGATGCCCCCGGCCAAATAAACATCTTCCTTCTTTAACTTGGTGTCTGAGGGGTTTTGTCTGCGGCTCCTCCTGCTACAGTTTCATCTGATGAGGAGTCCTGGGGCAGGGGAAGTTTGTGAAAGTGTGTGAAAGAGACAGTTCCGGGAGAAACCCATGTGAGGAGTGACATGCAGGGAGTGGCAGGTCTCTTAGTAGAGGCTGTATATTCCCAGCAACATATAGGACCAACTGGGTCCAATCAGCCTAAAAGGAAAGGAGGAGGGAGTGTGCTGAGCCTTGAAGGGAGAAAGGGAAGGGTGAATGTGCTGTATGGTTACTGGGAGGAAATAGGAGGAAAATCCTCTAAACTCACCCCCTTGGAATGCATGCTAAAGAACTTTAAAAAAGGCTTTCCAGGAGATTAAGGAGTCAGGTTAACCCCTCAGATGCTCAAAACTCTCTGTGAATTAAAATAGCCCTCTTTTAGTGTGGTTGGCTGACCGAAGGCACTGTAGATAAAGAAATTGGTCGTGTGTTTTAAGGTGGTGACTAGGGTCGGAGGACAGCCAGGACATTCACACAAAGGCTTCATATTGACTAATGGCTAAATAGATGCAGCCCTGCCTAGCAGTTTATTGCAGAATGCTCTCAGCTCACGCCAAGAAAAATCAGCTGCGCCGGCAGCTACAGAGTTAAAAGGAAAGTCACAAGGGCTTGTAGCACTGCCAGGCCAAAAGTGAAAGTAAAAATCAGCTGCCCTGGCAGCTATGGAGACAAAAGAAAAGTCTCAGGAAAGGCAAAAAAAAAAAATTGGTTTTGCAAGAATCGCGGGACAATCTACCCCCCTTTACCAAGTCTAACTGCCCCTAAGTAGTTAAGTTCAAATGGATACACGCTCCCAGTCTCACCCGAGAAGGAGAAATCAGAACTCCAGGAAGTTAAAGTGAAATGCTCGAAAAATCGAGCAGGCTGTCTCAGGTCTGTCCGTGCCCAAGTTATGCTTACATCTCTTAAGAGGACAAGTGGACCCCCACTAGGACCCAGATAATGCAGTCCAGCTTCAGTGCCTGCAAAGATGGCCGAGAAGCACTTCTGCAAAGGCTAAAAGATGGTAGAAGAAAAAAGGCAATCAATATAGAAAAAAAATCTCAGAGGTGCTGCAGGGTAGAGATAAAAGCACCAGCCAGTTTTATAAAAGACTTTGTGACGCAATTTGGTTGTAGACTCCATTTAACCCTGAGGCTGCTGCAAATCAGTGCATGGTGAATACAGCGTTTGTAAGGCAAGCCCAAGGAGACATCAGGCAAAAATCACAGAAGTTAGAAGCTCTGCAGGCGTGAATACTACACAGCTTATTAAAGTGGCTACCAAGGTGTACATTAACCGAGATCAGCAGGCAAAAAAGGAGGCTGATCAGAGGCTTAAGAAAGGCTAATTTGCTAGCAGCAGCCCTTACGGGAAGAGAAGCTGACTTTGCAAGGAGGCTTGGACGTGGGCATGAACGCAGTCGTGGTAGAGGCTATTCTGGACAAGAATTTGAAAGCCTGCAGAGGCTAAAGAGAGATTAATGTGCACGGTGCAAAAGGAAAGGACACTGAAAAGACGAATGTCAAAAGAATAAGGAAAATGGTCAGGGCTGTGGTATAAGAAAATCACCAGCCAAGGGCTACTGCACCCAGGAGGAACCCAAGATCTCCTGCACCTGCTATAAAAGGCAGGATATAAAGTGTCAGGAAAAAAGGCTCAAATCTGCTCTAAAAGTGTCCAGTATTTAAGCTTTTATATAAGCCAAGAGGAAAGATGGCTTAGCAGTGAACAAAAGCAAGCTGTTTGTGCACTTCCTACTCCAACCACCAGGCGTCAGATTAAAAAGTTCCTAAAGGCAGCAAGGTTCTGCCACATTTCCATCCCAAATTTCTTGCTCATGGCTAAGGCATTATACGAAGCCACAAAGGGGAGGAAAGAAGGAGCCCCTCCTCTGGAAGGCCAACCAGGAAAAGGCTTTTAGGGAAATCAAAAAAAGCCTTGACTCAGGCCCCAGTTTTAGGACTACCAGATCTAACTAACTAAACTTTTCTTCTTGTTTGTCCACAAGTAAAAGGAGGCTATACAGGTTCTAACTCAAGCCATAAGGTCATGGCATCACCCAGTGACATACTTATCCAGGCAATTAGATTCTGTGGCACTTGGATGACCTCCTTGTTTTAAAGCACTAGCTGCCGCTGCCCTACTGGGACAGGAAGCTAAAAACTGACTTTAGAGACTGTGAATACCCTAAACCCAGCTACCTTGCTCCTTCCTCATCAGGTCAGTGCCAGGAGGCCCCCTTTATTGCTGTATGGATGTGGTAGATGAGGTGCTCTCAAGCTGGAGAGATTTGACAGATCAGCCCCTCAGGAACCCGGACATTGAATATTTTACTAATGGAAGCAGTTTCATACTAAAGGAAGTCCGCCGAGCTAGATATGCAGTGGTAACTTTGAACTCGGTAGTAGAGGTACAGTCCTTGCCTACAGGAACTTCTGCTTAGAAAGCAGAGCTAATAGCTCTGACAAGAGCTCTCTGGCTAGCAAAAGACAAGAAGGCAAATATTTAAACAGATTCCAAATATGCTTCTGCCACTTTGCATGTTCATGAGGCTATTTAAAAAGAAAAAAAAAGACTTTTAACTGCTGGAAGTAAAGAAATAAAGTACAAGGAAGAAATTCTACAGCTCTTAAATGCTGTATAGGCCCCCAAAAAAGGTGGCAGTAATGCACTGCAAAGGGCACCAAAAGCAAGAACACCGAAGGCTAAATAAAACAGAAAGGCAGACAAAGAGGCAAAGCAGGCTGCCGTGACAACTCCACCTTGTAAAGAAGAAGCCTTGGCTATGCCTCTCTTCCTAGAGATTCCCCTCCCAGAGATCCCAAGCTATACCACAAATGAAAGGACTTGGTTTGCCCAGGAAAATAGAAACTACATTGAAGGAGAATGGTAAAAAATCTCCAATGTGAGGCTAACCATACCTGAAATGGTGGCCCCCAGATTTGTAAAATAGTTTCACCAAGGAACTCACATTAAAAAAAAAAAAAACACTAAAGACATTATTAGGGCATTATTTTCTATGTGCCATGGCTCATTGCTGTTACTCAAGCCATTTATAAACAAACAGTGTTTAACTTGTGTTCAGAACAATCCACGACAAGGGCCTACTCAGTCCCTGGAAGTTCAGGAAACAGGAGCCATGCCCTGTGAAAAACTGCTTATGGACTTCACCGAATTGCCCTGAAGAGGGGCGTTATCAATACATGTTGGTGTTCATTTGCACCTTTTCAGGATAGGTCAAGGCCTTCCCCACCTAGACAGAGAAGGCACTAGAGGTGACCAATGTGTTGTTAAGAACCATTATTCCCAGATTTGGACTGCCTCTAACTCTAGAAGCAGACAATGGACCAACATTTGTGGCTGAAATAGTTCAGAACTTAACTCGACTATTAAAAATAAAAGTGGAAATTATATACAGCCTACAGGCCGCGGAGCTCAGGTAAAGTGGAGTACATGAACTGGGCAGTCAAACAGCTGCTGAAGAAATTTTGCCAAGAAACTCATCTAAGGTAAGATCAGGTCTTGCCCATGGTCCTCCTCCAAGTCAGGTGCACCCCCACCAAACAAACTAGGTATTCGCCCTATGAGATTTTGTTCGGCCAGCCACCCCTCATCATAAGTCAGATTAAAAGTGATCTCTGTAAACTAGGAAAACTAACTTTAAAAAGGCAAATGCAGTCTTTAAGTATGGCCATGCAAAAAGTGCGTGGCTAGATATAGAAAAAATGCCTATAAGTCTGACAGACCCCCCCAATACACCCTTTCAAACCTAGGAACTTTAGTTAAGTTAAAAAAGGAAATCCAACCACTCTAGGACTCATATAGGATAGGCCCCATTCTATAATCTTGCCTACTCCCACTGCTGTTAAAGTTTCAGGTATCATGCCTTGTATTCACCACAGTCAGCTAAAACCAGCGGCCCACGATCAGTGGATCAGTCAATGAGACCCAGACCATCCAACACCGCTGATCCTGTGACAAGACCATGTAACCAGTAGAAATAACAGCAGCCCTGCTCTGGCCACTCTAGAAGCTGGCCAGTCTACACAGGGCAGAAGCTTAAGGAAAACTGTAAGCCCTGCTCTAGTCATGCAACCGAAAGTTGACTAGTCTATGCATGGCCGAAGCTTGAGGAGTCATCATCAAATGAGTAGATGTGAATACAAATTTTATGTTTAATTACTATCTTAGTATTTTATTACTATGCTCTCATTATTGCCAATCTCTCTGCCCAAGGAAGAACTCTTTCTGTCCATATTTAGTATAAGAATGTTACTTTTTGCCTTGGCTTTATTTGTACCTAAATCTATACAAAAAGAAAAGCACATAGATAGTTGCCACCAGTGCATGCACACTACGTAAATAAGAAACACAGTAGTTAAGACTTTATGGTACCATACATACTATGAATACACAGAAACTCCTCTGGAGACGTGTATGTACAACCAAACAACCTATTCAGTCTGTGACCCAATGAATAGCCAGTCTTATGTATGTTATAACCCTTAGCTTTCATCTAGGACATGGTTTAAGATTTGCGACCGGGTGTGGTGGCTCAAGCCTGTAATCCCAGCACTTTGGGAGGCTGAGATGGGTGGATCACGAGCTCAGGAGATCGAGACCATCTTGGCTAACATGGTGAAACCCCGTCTCTACTAAAAAGTACAAAAAAACTAGCCGGGCAAGGTGGTGGGCGCCTGTAGTCCCAGCTACTGGGGAGGCTGAGGCAGGAGAATGGTGTAAACCCGGGAGAAGGAGCTTGCAGTGAGCCGAGATCCGGCCACTGCACTCCAGCCTGGGCGACAGAGCGAGACTCCGTCTCAAAAAAAAAAAAAGATTTGCACTGGGACAAGGAAAGGAAGTCTCTTAAACCAGACCAAAGTCTCTCTCCCACGAAGGAGTCAGATCTTTATATTTTAATGTTTGCCGGATAACATCCATAGGCTCACTCTTTCCCATAATCCACAGTTCCAACGAGTACTATAGTATCTGTT
>NW_022143684.1:0-1277 GCF_007565055.1 Rhinopithecus roxellana
AGGGAAGGTTGGAACTCTGTGTGATGAAGTCACACATCAGAAAGCAATCTCTCAGAAAGCTTCTCTCTGCTTATTATGTGACGATATTTCCTTTCTCACCATGGGCCCTGGGCTCCCAAATATCACTTTCCAGATTCCACGAAAAGAGTGTTAGCAAACTGCTTTCTGAAGTCTAAGTTATAAGTCTGTGAGATGAACTCACAGACAGAAAGAAGTTTCTCAGAAAGCTTTTCACGTTTTGAACGGATGAAATTTCCTTTATCAGCGTAGGCCTCAAAGCGATGCAAGGAAGCCCTTCTCAGTTTCCTCAAAGACAGTGTTAATGGACTGCTCCACGAAACATAAGTGTAACTCTGTGAGATGAATTCACACATCACCAGGCAGTTTCTAAGAAAGCTTCTTTCTAGTTTTCATCTGTGGATATATCCTCTGTCACCGTAAGCTTCATTGCGCTATGAAGTGTCTAATTGCAGATTTCCAGAAAACTGTGTTAACAAACTGATCACTGAAGAGAAACGTGTAACTCTGAGAGTTGCATTCACACATGGCAATGCAGTTTCTCAGAAAGCTTCTCTTTAGTTATTATGTGGGAATATTTCCTTTTTCACCATAGCCCTCAATGAGCTCCCAAATATACCTTTGCAGAATGAATGACAACAGTGTTAGCAAACTGTTCCAAGAAGGGAAGGGTGGAACTCGGTGTGATGAAGTCACACATCAGAAAGCAATCTCTCAGAAAGTTTCTCTCTGCTTATTATGTGACGATATTTCCTTTCTCACCTTGGGCCCCTATGGGCTCCCAAATATCACTTTCCAGATCCCACGAAAAGAGTGTTAGCAAACTGCTTTCTGAAGTGTAAGTTATAAGTCTGTGAGATGAACTCACAGAACAGAAAGAAGTTTCTCAGAAAGCTTCTTTCACGTTTTGAACGGATGAAATTTCCTTTATCAGCGTAGGCCTCAAAGCGATGCAAGGAAGCCCTTCTCAGTTTCCTCAAAGACAGTGTTAATGGACTGCTCCACGAAACATAAGTGTAACTCTGTGAGATGAATTCACACATCACCAGGCAGTTTCTAAGAAAGCTTCTTTCTAGTTTTCATCTGTGGATATATCCTCTGTCACCGTAAGCTTCATTGCGCTATGAAGTGTCTATTGCAGATTTCCAGAAAACTGTGTTAACAAACTGATCACTGAAGAGAAACGTGTAACTCTGAGAGTTGCATTCACACATGGCAATGCAGTTTCTCAGAAAGCTTCTCTTTAGTTATTATGTGAG
>NW_022143685.1:0-5201 GCF_007565055.1 Rhinopithecus roxellana
TGTGTGAATGCAACTCACAGAGTTACACGTTTCTCTTCAGTGATCAGTTTGTTAGCACAGTTTTCTGGAAATCTGCAATTAGATACTTCATAGCGCAATGAACATTACAGTGACAAAGGAAATATCCAGAGATGAAAACTAGAAAGAAGCTTTCTTAGAAACTTCTTGGTGATGTGTGAATTCATCTCACAGAGTTACACTTATGTTTCGTGGAGCACTCCATTAACACTGTCTTTAGGAATCTGAGAAGGGCTTCTTTGGATCACATTGAGGCCTACGCTGATAAAGGAAATTTCATCCGTTCAAAACGTGAAGGAAGCTTTCTCAGAAACTTCTTTCTGATCTGTGAGTTCATCTCACAGAGTTACAACCTCTGCCTCAAGAAGCAGTTTGCTAACACTCTTTTCGTGGAATCTGCAAAGTGATATTTGGGAGCCTATTGGGGCCCATGGTGATAACGGAAATATCCTCACATAATAACTAAAGAGAAGCTTTCTGAGAAACTGCATTGCCATGTGTGAATGCAACTCACAGAGTTACACGTTTCTCTTCAGTGATCAGTTTGTTAGCACAGTTTTCTGGAAATCTGCAATTAGATACTTCATAGCGCAATGAACATTACAGTGACAAAGGAAATATCCACAGATGAAACTAGAAAGAAGCTTTTTAGAAACTTCTTGGTGATGTGTGAATTCATCTCACAGAGTTACACTTATGTTTCGTGAGCAGTCCATTAACACTGTCTTTGAGGAATCTGAGAAGGGCTTCTTTGGATCATAGGCCTACGCTGATAAAGGAAATTTCATCCGTTCAAACCGTGAAAGAAGCTTTCTGAGAAACTTCTTTCTGATCTGTGAGTTCATCTCACAGAGTTACAACCTCTGCCTCAAGAAGCAGTTTGCTAACACTCTTTTCGTGGAATCTGCAAAGTGATATTTGGGAGCCTATTGGGGCCCATGGTAAAAAGGAAATATCCTCACATAATAACTAAGAGAAGCTTTCTGAGAAACTGCATTGCCATGTGTGAATGCAACCACAGAGTTACACGTTTCTCTTCAGTGATCAGTTTGTTAGCACAGTTTTCTGGAAATCTGCAATTAGATACTTCATAGCGCAATGACATTACAGTGACAAAGGAAAATCCAGAGATGAAAACTAGAAAGAAGCTTTCTTAGAAACTTCTTGGTGAGTGTGAATTCATCTCACAGAGTTACACTTGTGTTTCGTGGAGCAGTCCATTAACACTGTCTTTGAGGAATCTGAGAAGGGCTTCTTTGGATCACATTGAGGCCTACGCTGATAAAGGAAATTTCATCCGTTTCAACCGTGAAAGAAGCTTTCTGAGATACTTCTTTCTGATCTGTGAGTTCATCTCACAGAGTTACAACCTCTGCCCTCAAGAAGCAGTTTGCTAACACTCTTTTCGTGGAATCTGCAAAGTGATATTTGGGAGCCTATTGGGGCCCATGGTAATAAGGAAATATCCTCACATAATAACTAAAGAGAAGCTTTCTGAGAAACTGCATTGCCATGTGTGAATGCAACTCACAGACTTACGCCAGTGTTCTTTGGAGCCGTTTCTTTGGACTGTTTCCGTGGATTCTGAGAAGTGATATTTCAGATAGCTTTGAAGAATAGAAGGAGAAAGGAAATATCCTTCAAGAGAAAGCGGAACCAAGCTTTGTGAGAAACTGCTTTGTGATATGTTGAATTCATTTCACAGTGTTCTATCACCCGTTCTCGGGGGAGTTTCCTAGCACTCATTTTGAGGAATCTCAGATGTGATGTCTTGGATATCGTTGAAATCGCATGCTGAATAAGGAACTATCCTCAGAGAAACCTGCAGAGAAGGGCTTCTCAAAAACTTCTTTGTTGTGGGTGAATTCAGGCCCACAGATGTCCATCATTGTTTCCACTGAGAAACTCGCTAGCAGAATTTTCGCGAATCTGCAATAGGACACACGGTGGCGCTCGAAGACCACAATAACCTCGTCTTACTAAAGAAAGAAGCTTTCTGAGAAACGCTAAGTGATGTGTGAATTCAACTCACTAAGTTGCAGCGGTATTTCGTGGGGCCGTGGCCTAGGCCTATTTGTGTGGAATCTGAGAACAGATATTCCCGATCCCTTTGAAAACAATGGGGCCAATGGACACATCTTCCAAGAAAAATGAGAAGGAAGCTTTCTGAGAAACTTCTTTCTGATCTGTGAGTTCATCTCACAGAGTTACAACCTCTGCCTCAGAAGCAGTTTGCTAACACTCTTTTCGTGGAATCTGCAAAGTGATATTTGGGAGCCTATTGGGGCCCATGGTATAAAGGAAATATCCTCACATAATAACTAAAGAGAAGCTTTCTGAGAAACTGCATTGCCAAGTGTGAATGCAACCCACAGAGTTACACGTTTCTCTTCAGTGATCAGTTTGTTAGCACAGTTTTCTGGAAATCTGCAATTAGATACTTCATAGCGCAATGAACATTACAGTGACAAATGAAATATCCAGAGATGAAAACTAGAAAGAAGCTTTCTTAGAAACTTCTTGGTGATGTGTGAATTCATCTCACAGAGTTACACTTATGTTTCGTGGAGCAGTCCATTAACACTGTCTTTGAGGAATCTGAGAAGGGCTTCTTTGGATCACATTGAGGCCTACGCTGATAAAGGAAATTTCATCCGTTCAAAACGTGAAAGAAGCTTTCTGAGAAACTTCTTTCTGATCTGTGAGTTCATCTCACAGAGTTACAACCTCTGCCTCAAGAAGCAGTTTGCTAACACTCTTTTCGTGGAATCTGCAAAGTGATATTGGGAGCCTATTGGGGCCCATGGTTAAAGGAAATATCCTCACATAATAACTAAAAGAAGCTTTCTGAGAAACTGCATTGCCAAGTGTGAATGCAACCCACAGAGTTACACGTTTCTCTTCAGTGATCAGTTTGTTAGCACAGTTTTCTGGAAATCTGCAATTAGATACTTCATAGCGCAATGAACATTACAGTGACAAAGGAAATATCCAGAGATGAAAACTAGAAAGAAGCTTTCTTAGAAACTTCTTGGTGATGTGTGAATTCATCTCACAGAGTTACACTTATGTTTCGTGGAGCAGTCCGTTAACACTGTCTTTGAGGAATCTGAGAAGGGCTTCTTTAGGACCATTTGAGGCCTACGCTGATAAAGGAAATTTCATCCGTTCAAAACGTGAAAGAAGCTTTCTGAGAAACTTCTTTCTGATCTGTGAGTTCATCTCACAGAGTTACAACCTCTGCCTCAAGAAGCAGTTTGCTAACACTCTTTTCGTGGAATCTGCAAAGTGATATTTGGGAGCCTATTGGGGCCCATGGTGATAAAGGAAATATCCTCACATAATAACTAAAGAGAAGCTTCTGAGAAACTGCATTGCCATGTGTGAATGCAACTCACAGAGTTACACGTTTCTCTTCAGTGATCAGTTTGTTAGCACAGTTTTCTGGAAATCTGCAATTAGATACTTCATAGCGCAATGAACATACAGTGACAAAGAAATATCCACAGATGAAAACTAGAAAGAAGCTTTCTTAGAAACTTCTTGGTGATGTGTGAATTCATCTCACAGAGTTACACTTATGTTTCGTGGAGCAGTCCATTAACACTGTCTTTGAGGAATCTGAGAAGGGCTTCTTTGGATCATATTGAGGCCTACGCTGATAAAGGAAATTTCATCCGTTCAAAACGTGAAAGAAGCTTTCTGAGAAACTTCTTTCTGATCTGTGAGTTCATCTCACAGAGTTACAACCTCTGCCTCAAGAAGCAGTTTGCTAACACTCTTTTCGTGGAATCTGCAAAGTGATATTTGGGAGCCTATTGGGGCCCATGGTATAAAGGAAATATCCTCACATAATAACTAAAGAGAAGCTTTCTGAGAAACTGCATTGCCAAGTGTGAATGCAACCCACAGAGTTACACGTTTCTCTTCAGTGATCAGTTTGTTAGCACAGTTTTCTGGAAATCTGCAATTAGATACTTCATAGCGCAATGAACATTACAGTGACAAAGGAAATATCCAGAGATGAAAACTAGAAAGAAGCTTTCTTAGAAACTTCTTGGTGATGTGAATTCATCTCACAGAGTTACACTTATGTTTCGTGGAGCAGTCCGTTAACACTGTCTTTGAGGATCTGAGAAGGGCTTCTTTGACCACTTTGAGGCCTACGCTGATAAAGGAAATTTCATCCGTTCAAACCGTGAAAGAAGCTTTCTGAGAAACTTCTTCTGATCTGTGAGTTCATCTCACAGAGTTACAACCTCTGCCTCAAGAAGCAGTTTGCTAACACTCTTTTCGTGGAATCTGCAAAGTGATATTTGGGAGCCTATTGGGGCCCATGGTGATAAAGGAAATATCCTCACATAATAACTAAAGAGAAGCTTTCTGAGAAACTGCATTGCCATGTGTGAATGCAACTCACAGAGTTACACGTTTCTCTTCAGTGATCAGTTTGTTAGCACAGTTTTCTGGAAATCTGCAATTAGATACTTCATAGCGCAATGAACATAAGTGACAAAGAAATATCCAGAGATGAAAACTAGAAAGAAGCTTTCTTAGAAACTTCTTGGTGATGTGTGAATTCATCTCACAGAGTTACACTTATGTTTCGTGGAGCAGTCCGTTAACACTGTCTTTGAGGATCTGAGAAGGGCTTCTTTAGACCACTTTGAGGCCTACGCTGATAAAGGAAATTTCATCCGTTCAAACCGTGAAAGAAGCTTTCTGAGAAACTTCTTTCTGATCTGTGAGTTCATCTCACAGAGTTACAACCTCTGCCTCAAGAAGCAGTTTGCTAACACTCTTTTCGTGGAATCTGCAAAGTGATATTTGGGAGCCTATTGGGGCCCATGGTGATAAAGGAAATATCCTCACATAATAACTAAAGAGAAGCTTTCTGAGAAACTGCATTGCCATGTGTGAATGCAACTCACAGAGTTACACGTTTCTTCAGTGATCAGTTTGTTAGCACAGTTTTCTGGAAATCTGCAATTAGATACTTCATAGCGCAATGAACATAACAGTGAGAAATGAAATATCCAGAGATGAAAACTAGAAAGAAGCTTTCTTAGAAACTTCTTGGTGATGTGTGAATTCATCTCACAGAGTTACACTTATGTTTCGTGGAGCAGTCCGTTAACACTGTCTTTGAGGATTCTGAGAAGGGCTTCTTTAGACCACTTTGA
>NW_022143686.1:0-23481 GCF_007565055.1 Rhinopithecus roxellana
GGACTCAGATAATTATTTAACTGAATCAACTGGGTTCCTTAATTTCACAGTATTATCCTTCCTTACTTTGTAAATAGGGAAATGGAGCCTTAGTCACACAAATGTCTTGTTCGAAGTTACTAATCGATTGAGTAACTTAATAATTTATTGACATCTGAGGCTTTTCTCTGATTTTACAGCCTCAGACCAGAAATGATGGGATCTCAGCCTTCTTTGCTTAGAGATTGGTGAGCCAAGACCTGGAGAGAGAACTCTGGTTGTCTTGTCACCCAGATGAACCATTTAATAGAAAAGGAATTCTACTCAGCCAGTACTTAAAAGCTCGACATGTTGGTGTGGAGACCTGAGTGTGACTGAGTTCAGATCACTTTAAAAATTTCCTGGGCCTCACTTGACCCATCTGTGAAAGGGGGTAATGAACTCTTTTCTGCATAAAGGCAGGGGACTGTCCAGATGACCTCTGGAGAAGTCTTCTTACCCTGAGATTGATGGTTCTGTGAGCAGTACAACTCACACCCAAAGTCTTAGTCGCAGGGCACTTTAGTGGAAAAAAAAAAATTGAGGCTATTTTTAGAGCCTTCATCTGTTTATAGACTAGTTGGTAGGAGAGCAATACCTTTGAAAGGCTAAGGAATAGTTTTATACAGTGTGTTAAGGATGTTGTCAAAACTAATATTCATGTATGAAAAGACTTTAACATTTATTAATATTTTTTTCTATAGATTGGTGAAATTGGTTTGTTATTTTTGTCATTTCACTTTTGTGGAAAATGAGCAAAGGTGAGAGATAAAATGATGTGATCAGGCCAGGTATGTTGGCTCATGCCTGTAATCCCAGCATTTTGGGAGGCCAAGGTGGGCGGATCACCTGAGTTGAGGAGTTCAAGACCAGCCTGGTCAACATGGTGAAACCCTGTTTCTACTAAAAATACAAAAATTATCTGGGTGTGGTGGCACACGCCTGTAATCCCAGCTACTTGGGAGGCTGAAGCAGGAGAATCGTTTGAACCTGGGTGGTGGAGGTTGCAGTGAGCCAAAATCGTGCCATTGCACTCCAGCCTGGGTGACAGAGTAAGATTCTATCTCAAAAAAAAAAAAAAAAAAAAAAATGTGATCAACATCAAAGGACACTGTAAAGCAGCAGAGGATTGAAGATTTTACTAAGACTTAGTGGATGTAGAAGAGTTTAAAATATTCTAGGCCGGTGGTTTGCAAACTTGGCCACATATTAAAATCTTCAGAGGAACTTTCAAAAGATGCTTGCCCCCCCTACAATGCTCATCTCAATCACAGTGTCTGTGGGTGAGACCCAAGCTCAGTTATATTTTAAAACTCCTGAGAGTTTAGAACCGTTGATCTAGTCTTGGTTTCATATCAATTTCTCTGATGGTATCTTGCTTGACATCTTACTTACTGGGCTGCATTTTTATGCTGCGACTTCCCTGACACCCAAGTGAAAACCTCTGGATGACCCCAAAATTCACCCAAACAACGTGAATGTAATAGGAACTCTTGAAAAGGCTTACAAGCCTTGAAGTAAATGTTGGGCAAAGGGAACGAAAGGGTTAATGTTTTTTTGCATTGGGGCCTGCCTTCTTTTTATGCTCCTAGGAACGTTTAAAAACGAGAGCAAGGAATATATTTCATTGCTTTAATTGTTCAAGGTCTTTTAAAAGCGTGTGCAATAAAATACCGTTTAAGATAACTGACCTTTATATTTTAATGCTTTTTGGAAGGGAATAATACCTAGTGTTCAGCTGCAGTATAACTTTTAAATATATATATGTATGTGTGTGTGTGTGTGTGTGTGTGTGTGTCAGCAGAGCTTGTTTTGGAATCAAAGTGCTGAGGGTTTTGCTGCCTTCCCAGATATTTTACCTGTTTCTGTTTCAACATCAAGTTCCATTCAGTTGATGTTTCTTGACCTCATAATGTCTAACCTTTATATCTTTGTTTTCTCTGTCTCCAAACTTATCCGAGAAGGAGACTTCAAGGCCTGATTCATTAATTTTTCCTTCTGCTGGGAAGCTCAGGTGTGTCATGGAAGCTCATGTGACCTAATCTATATTTTGACAAAGAGGAAAGCTCCCTGCTCTCCCCTGCACCAATTCTTTTGGTAATTTTTAATCCCAAAGGCCACTGCTAATACATTTTTAAAAATTGATGCTAGCTATTACGTTGTTAGATATAGCTCAACTTCCAACTCTAAACTTGCTCTTTCTGAAAGGGAAATAGTACTCAGGTTGCAAACATAGTGAACTGGAATTTCAGAGGCTTGAATTGGCCTGCAAAACTTGTGACTGTAGCCCTGGTTATACATCCACTGTGGTCTTGGACATGTGAGGTGTTGTCTACCCTCAGGAGTTTTAGAAGAAGAAATTTTATGGCTTCACTTTCCATATTAAGAAATTAAAATAGCCAGGTGCAGTGGCTCACACCTGTAATCCCAGCACTTTGGAGGCCAAGGAGGGAGGATAGCTTGAGTCCAGGAGTTTGAGTGGAGTGGTCAACACAGCCGAGACCCCACATCTACAAAAAAATTTAAAAATTAGCTGGCATGGTGGTTCATGCCTGTAGTCTCAGCTACTCAGGAGGCTGAGGTGGGAGGGTCACTTGGACCTGGGACGTCAAGGCTACAGTGAGCTGAGATTCTGCCACTGTACTCCAGCCTGGGTGACAGAGCAAGACTGTGTCCAAAAAAAAAAAAAAAAGAAAAGAAAAGAAAGAAAAAAGAGAAGAAAATATGCAACATTCTTTGTGTAGCTCTGAAATGTATTTCACATATTTATGTGAAATAAAATTGCTTGTGCTTAATTTATTATTTTAAAATCATGTTTGAAAATAGAGCTAATTCTCAGTTATTACATTTCCCCCCTCTTTCTGATGGTTTTTTTCTTAACTTTTGATTGTAAATGATTTTAAACTTATTTAAAAAGTTGCAAAATAAGCATAGTCCAATATAGCCATATACTTTTACCCAGATTTGTCTATTGTTAACATTTTATCCCATTGGCTTTATCATCCTCCCCCTTCCTCCCTCCCTTCCTCTCTCTCTACACACACGTGTGCGCACGCGCACGCACACACACACACACACACACACATGCTCTCCCCCACTCCATATATATATGTATGTATTTTTTTCCCCAGAAGTATTTGAGAGTGTCACATATATCATTGCCTCTACCCCTAAGTACAGTGTGTATTTCCTAATAATAAAAAGAATAAAGACAGTCTCCTCATATTCACAGTATGGTAATCAGCTTCTGTATATTTGACACTGATTCAATACTTCAATCTACTGTCTGTACTTCTCCTTTGTCAGGTGGCCCAGTTCTGTCCTTGAAGAAAACGGCTTTTTTGCCTTCAGTGTACAGTCCAGCCTAAGGTCAGGTAGTGCATTTAATTGTCAAGTCTCTTTAGTCTCCTTTAATTTGGAACATTTCCACAGCCTTTATCTTTTATGTCATTGACATTTTTGTAGAACATCGTGTTCTCCCCCTTTACAAATATAGTATTCCTCATTTTGTATTAGTCACTTATTTCTTCACATTTTGATTCAACTATGCATTCCCCGAAGGAATATTACAAAAATGATGTGTCCTGCTCAGGTATCACATCTGGAGTCTTATGTGTCCATTTATCCATCATTGGGGATGTTAATTTTGAGCAACTGATCAAGGCATTGTCCAGTTTCTCTGCAGTATAGATATTCTTTCCTTTGCAATTATTAAGCTATCCATGGGGAGACACTTTATTGTTGCTCCTCATCAAAATATTACCTACATTTTCTCCTAAACCAGTATTAAGTATGATGGCTGCAAAATTAGGATTCCATGTTACTACTCTCTTCACGTTCATCATTCGGCATTCTGCGTTCTACTGTATGCGGGAGCCCCTTCCTTCTCCCCCTTCTCTCTCTTCCTCTTCTCTCCTCTCCTCTCCTTTTCTTTTCCTTCCTTCCCTTCCCTTCCCTTCCCTTCCCTTCCCTTCCCTTCCCTTCCCTTCCCTTCCCTTCCCTTCCCTTCCCTTCCCTTCCTCCTTCCTTCCTTCCTTCCTTCCTTCCTTCCTTCCTTCCTTCCTTCCTTCCTCCTTCCTTCCTTCCCTTCCTTCTTTCTTTCTTTTTTCTTTCTTCTTTTTTTCTTTTTCTCTCTTCTTCTTTCTTTCTCTCTTTCTTCCTTTCTTTCTTTTCCTCTCTTCTTTCTTTCTCTCTCTTTCTCTATTTCTCTCTCTCCTTTCTCTTTTTCTTTCTTTCTTTCTTTCTTTCTTTCTTTCTTTCTTTCTTTTTTCTTCTTTCTTTCTTTCTTTCTTTCTTTCTTTCTTTCTTTTCTTTCTTTTCTTTTGGTTATGGTCTTCAAGATTCCTGTTTCAATCTTACATAATTCATTCCTGCTATATAATATTTTGACTGTCAAATTATCCCAGGTTTGGTCAATGGGAGCTGTATCAAGTTGACTCCTATGTCCTTAAGACATGTACCCATCATCTTTGTTGTTGTTAGCAGTTGATTAATTGCTGGAAGAAAAAGCTGTTCTAGTTTGGTCTTGTATATTCTCTGTCCCAGCCATGAAGTCAACTGTGTCTTCATTATGTCCTCACTCTTTTAAGTGCAGAATGATGTTAGAGACCAATATCTGAGTGCTAGGTGTGCTCATTACTACTCTGGTGCCTTCACTTATAGGCTCTTTCAATGACTGGAGCTAGGAAATTATATATATAAAAGTATATGTATATAAACAAAACCTACATGTATATGTGTATCTGTAAATATATGGAGGCATATATATATGTGTATATACAAATACTACTAATAATTTGCTAATACCACTTACTACACAAAACAAATCTGTGAAAAAGAGTTGAGGATTTGCTTATGGTGCTCCTCCTTCAACTTAACCCTGCCCAAGACTGAGGGTATATTGTCAAATACTCTTCAGGGATTACCTGGATTAGTTCTTTGGTCATGTCTCTTTCCCCTACATCCTAATGTCCTTATGTTCATTTAAAATACAGTTGGGTTCAAATGCTTCAGTTTGCTATCAGTTTTAGTTTCCCTCCTTCCCATCCTAGTTTGTTTAATTTTATTTTTTGAATATGTAAAACATTAACGTGCTTCCAGAAGCCAAAACTAAACCAAAAGAAGTGCCAGTCTCTCAGATATTTGTGCCACCTTGTTATTCCCTACATCTCTTGGAGGTTTTCTTGGTTATCTTTCTGGTATTTCTTTTAATCCTGATTATATATATATATATATATATATATATATATATGTTTTGTATTTCCTTTTCTTTCTTACACAAAGATAGCATGTTGTATATTTTCCTTTGCACTCTGATTTTGTGAATCTTTTTCTTTTTTTTACGTTCCCTCTTTTCTCCTTCTCTTCCTCCCTCCCTTTCTTCCTTCTTCCCTTTTTTTGTTTTTTTCTCTTCCTGCTCAACCAATTTCCCATACTTGGACAGTTGGATGGTTTTCTGCAATGAATAACATTTTGCATATGTATGTCCATATCATTAGATATATCTTTGGGATATATTCTTAGAAATGGGAATGCTGGGTTAAGAGTAAATGTTTTGTGAAGTGTTTTAGTTACCAGATTTCTCTCTGATGGAATGTCCCACCAGCATTCCCAACTACAGAATGTCTGTGAAGCTTATGAATTGTTGCCAATTTGATGAATGAGAAATGGTATCTCAGTATAGTTTTGATTTGCATGTGTCCTATTAGGAGTAAAGTTAAGCATCTTATGTATTTAATGTCCGTATGTATTCATTTTGTGAGTTCTTTTTTGTGAGTTACCTGCTCATGTCTTTTGCCCATTTTTAAATTTTATTATTATTTTTGAGGACAGTCTCTCTCTCTGTTGCCCAGACAGGAGTGCAATGGCACGATCTCAGCTCACTGCAACCTCTGCCTCCCTGGTTCAAGTGATTCTCCTGCCTCAGCCTCCCGAGTAGCTGAGATTGGGTAGGCGCGTGTCACCACACCCAGCTATTTTTTTGTATTTTTCATGGAGATGGGGTTTTGCCATGTTGGCCAGGCTGGTCTTGAACTCCTAACCTCAAGCGATCTGCCCACCTCGGCCTCCTAAAGTGCTTGGATTACAGGCATGAGCCACTGCACCCAGCCCCCGCTCCGCCTTTTTTTAAATTGGATTTTTGGTCTTTTTCCCAATTAGAAAAGTCTTCAGAAATTAGATATATTAGCCTTTCATCTATGAAGTATATTACACATATCTCTCCCAATTTGTTTATCTTTTGACTTTGATTGCAGTATTTTTTTTTTTTCTTTTCAGTCATATAAAATTTTATACTTACAGAGACAAATTTAAGAATCATTTCTCTTATTGCTTCTGGACTTTGTTCGTTGTTAGAGAGCATTTCTTAACACCCACGTTATCTGCATGTTAACTTCCACTACCTGTATAGTTTCATTTTTCACATTTAGATCCTTAATTCGTCTGCAGCTTATTTGTGTGTAACGTAACGAATGGATCTAGTTTTACTTTTTTCCAAATGCTTATCTGGTGTCTCAACACCATTTAGTATGAAAATATCTTCTCATACTTCTCCTGTGATTTGAGACTGATGGTTACTTTTTAACCTACACCATGACTAGGTGTGAAGGAGAATGATGGTAAACAGTGGAACAGGGTAGTTAGAGGAAAATGAGGTCCCAGCTAGATAATGACTGAAACCCGGTAACAACCTACATATTTTTGACTTCAACACAGAACTCTTTACCTTTTACAAGTCATCCTCTCTGGACCATTTCTTTTGTCAAAAATTAACATATTTAATAGAAAAGCTGTTTAAAACAAAAGGAGGGTTTAGAGATTATCTGTGCTTTCCCTCCTCTCAGTAAAACCTGTAACACCCCTTCTTCCCCAAATAAATTATGAGAATGGGGCTGCATACATTTTTTTGAGAGCACGTGTGATTATGTTTCCTCTTGTTCCTCGCCACATGGTGATTACTCTGTGCCCTCTCCTGCAAACTGCCCATGTTTCACTGCTTGTAGGTCAAAGCTATATTGGGGGAGAAGTGAATTTGGGAAGTTTTGCAAGTTAAGTTGTGCTACCTGAGTCAGTGACTGTGTCTTAACTCACCTTTTTGCTTCCAGGTTCTTGCTCAGGGCCATCTGTGCACATGGTTTTCACTCAATAAGTGCCTCATGAATTTAAATGACTACACATTAAACTAAAATGAGGTCTGCCCACCTATTCTTAAGAAATTAAACTCTACAAATGATGTATTCCAAAACTACAAAAGAGGGTGAAAGCCAAAACAGATGAAGCTGTCCTTATATGGGCAGGAAAAACTCAGTAAGATTTTATCAGTTCAGTAGGTGTTGCATATGGTGATTTGGAACTGTCTGCCACTTCCAAGATGGCCTCACTTTATTGTGTGGTCAGTACAGTTTGTATCTAGTCCTCATCAGGTTAGGCCTGGAACTCCCCAACCCCTTTTAAAAACAGCAAATCAGGGTTTCTGTGGTGGAATGGGAAGGCAACTGGCTTGCATTAATTGATGTATAAGGTAGCCCATGATAAACTCAATGCCACTTTTATACACATCTGGGAGCAAGAGTTTTTGGTTAATTGGCTTGCCTATGTTTTTGCTCTGCCTTGGATGCTACAGAAATGGAATTGTTTGTTAGAGTCGTTGCATGGTGAAGGAAGAATCAGAGCCAAGGTTTTGAAGGACCTAAAGGAGAACATTCTGTGTTCTGCAGGTGTCTTCCTCCTGGGGATACAAACAGCCCCCTGCCACACACACAGTAGGTAGGATTCCTTCAATGCCTCTCCTCGGGTGAAAGATGTGGCATATGGAACTGATTGATCAAAATCACTGGGGCAACTGTATGGGCGCCCTCCTGCAGTGTAACATCCTAACAGGACTTTTGACAGGAATGGATACCTAAATATTTAGACTCCTGGAGGCCTTGTCTGTCTCAGCCATACCTACCAGTCACCGTGGTGTCTCCTTTCTCTGTGTGGTACCGGATAAATACAGATAAATTCTACACCCTGACTTACTCCTACTTAATGCAAGGAAGTTATAAAATGTTTGAGTAGCTTACTTAAGTATTATTCCTGCCATGGCTTCTTGACATGCCTTGATGGAGCTATGGAAAGCATCTTGGTTGCTTCAATACAAGGTTGTGAGTCATTTCATTGGTCAGGGTACTCACTATACTTTGCTGAGCTTATCCACTGTGCGGATCCATCTTGGGAAAGGAGCAGAGGAGATACTGGGAATACCACATCTGCTGAAGACTGTGCTGGATGGTTTCTCCAGAGATCTCATCCAATCTTTTCAACACCCACTCAAAATATAGGAGCTGTTCCATTTCACAGATGAGGAAACAGAGGCTCAGAGACTTTACGTTAGTCTCCCAGGTCATCAAGCTAGTGCTAGCATTCACAGAACCAAGACTCTAAACCAGGTCTGAATACCCATGAAATTAATACTTTTCCTCTATGCCTCACACATGCCACATCATCCCAAGGCATCACCTTTTCTTGAATCATGTTCATAGATTCTGGGCAAGCAGCCTCAGTTTGGTTCTATGAAACCTTTCCTGACCTCCACCTCCCTGCACACACACTATGTGAACACTGTAATGGTTAGTTGTATACACAGTTGCTGCCAGTGCTAGACTGTGAGTTCTTCTAAATATCTTCCTACAGTGTTTAATTCATAGCTGGCTTTGGCTACATATGTAGTGAAAATTCTGGTTTTCTGCATCATACTGTGTTTCCATACTGACACTAACAATCTAGACATGCTTTCTTAGAATCAGGCAACCCATTTACCTTTAAGGATGCACTGACTTTGGTTTTTGCTTTAATATTTGGCCAAAACCTGCTCGTTGAGTTCGACCTCTGTGAAGGGTAAAGTAGCCAAATGCCTACCTCATTAACATTGTAGGCAACTCTGAAATTTTGCAGGATAATCATTACATTGATGTGAACGTCACACTGGTTACTGTCATACCATATCAGCATAAAAATGTTAGTAATGAATAAGTATATTTTTCAGATTTGTTGTTAATATCCAGATATGTACTTTTCAAATGTAGGTGAGCATTTTACTTATAACTTGGAATGAGAAACCTTCTTAAACTACTTTATACTCTGAGAGTCCACAACTAATTGAAATATAAAGGAAATATTAAGAGTAAGATGCTACAATATTTAATGATGACTGTGAAAGCTAAGAGTGTATGGGTTAAACAATTAAGAATTTTCAAATAGTTAAGTAGGGAAATTAGTTGATAGGTAATATGAAAATTAGATTAATTAAATCTTAGTTAATGAATATTAGCTAATTGAGGTTATTAAATCTTAGTTATTACAGTTTGTTAGCTAGATAACTTTGGGTTGACCAACACATTTTTTTAGCTAACAAGCATTTATAAAAATGTAAATTATAATCTAAGTATTGTTATAGAACTAGATTATACAATAATTATAATTGTTATAGGGTTGTTTGTTGAATGCATTTGTAACACCAAACAGAATGACCATTAAGCACCATTTTTAACTGTTATTTAATTACACTTAAGGTCATCACTCTTTCAAGAAAAAGCCTATTTAAAATTTTTTTTTTCACATTTTCTGAAGATAAATTAAAAGTAGAGTGTCTACATTGTCTTCTCAACATTTCCTGATCAGGAAAACCTCCCAAATCACGTATAGCAACATCAATGATAAATGATTTTTAACACAGAGAAATTTCATGTCTATTCTTATATCACAAAAATTCAGATGATAGTAATAGATTTCAGCCTCAGCTTTGGCTTACTATTGATTTTAACATTCATTCATTTGGCACTCGGCCCAAGTGGGTAATGGGTGCAAATCTATCAGTGGCTCTTCATACATTTGTGCAGGGAGGTACACATGCATATGTGTGGGTGTTTCAAAGTCAAACTGGAATAGGCCTCTCACATTTATCTCCCATTAATTTGCAGATTGTTTCCGTGGTTACCATCCAGAAATTTCCCAGTAATCCTTGAGGAAGTTAGGGAGTATGAGACCATTAGGGAGAGAGAATATGTGGCATAGAGAAGTGATGGGCATTCGTTGTCTGAGGTTATGAGGTCGTGGTGAAGCCTGGTCATGTCGCCCCATCTCCAGACTATGCCCAGTGCTCCAGATCCCATAGACCTGGATCTTAGTTCTGGCGCTAGAACTGTCCCTGACACACATATAGTAAGACTTTAATTTCCATTTTCCCTGTCTTATGAAAAGAAGTGTTGCTAAGCTCATTAATTAGCATTGTGCTTATAGCTTTTTCCTGACTGTTAATGACTTCTTGAGGATGGGCATGCTTTGATGAGCTCTATGGTCCTGGGCAAGCCATGGTGTCCTCTGTTACCTGCACAGTGAGGGTGACGGTCATGTTACCTCCTGAGGCCACCTTTCAGCTTTGCCATTCTGTCATTTGACAAAGACCGAATAGAGAAAAGACAAGATTTAACGACTGTTCAAGTTCAAGCCAGTTTGTATTTGCTGAAAGACACAACAGAGGGAAAGAAATTGACATGTAGTTTAAACAGACTGGTTTTTCATTGGCATGGGAAGTGTGAATACTACCTCTTCCTGGTTTATGAGATATGAAATTGATTGTCTGCCTTATCTGTTTCTCACTTTTATTCTCCGTTCATAGTTTGGTCATGGAATGCAGTTTTGAAGACAGCTTCAAGTTGTTTTTTGCTCAGTAATCCTCGTAGTATTTACTGTTGTTCGTTGGGCACCCAGTCTGTGTACACACGTCATTCCTAATCTTAGAAGAAAAACAACATGCAAAACATATATTTTCTTTCCTACTTTGTAAATAAGGAACTGGGGCTCAGAGAGGTTAAACGACTTACTTAAGTTCAATTAGAAAGTGGCAGAGCCAGGATTCAAATGTTGGTTTGCCTAATTACAAAGCCTATATCCACTTTCCACCCTGTGCTGCCACAGCATTAAAGGCTGTAAATTGAATTCCACACACTCCTGCTTTCACCTGTACTATTACAGTGATAAGTAAAACCAGTGCTGAGCCCTACTTACGAGGTGTCCTTGATTTGTGTGCGGATGCTCATGACACTTCTGTGTGGCATCTGCTGACAGGCTCATGGGCCCCAGACATTCCCACTACAAGGAGCTCATCCTGGACTCCCCAGCCAGGGAAAGAGACATGAAGAGGAACTGGTTTGTGATGAGGGATTATTGTGATGCTTGAAGTGAACAGTTAGTTCTTCCCATTTATTTGACTTCCTACTTCCCTTCCCTTTGAACATTTTAGTCAAACTTCTAGCAGTGACTTTCAACCCTGGCTGTGCATTAAAATCACTTGAGGAGGTTTTGTTTTGAGACAGCATCTCTCTCTGTCATCCAGGCTGGAATGCAGTGGCATGATTATGGTTCACTGTAGCCGCAACCTTCTGGGCTCTATCAACCCTCTTACCTCAGCCTTCTGAGTAGCTGGGACTACAGGGACATGCCACTATGCCCAGCTAATTTGTATATTTTGTAGAGACAGGGTTTCACTATGTTGCCCAGGCTGGTCTCGAACTCCTGGGCACAAGTGATCCGCCCACCTTGGCCTCCCCAAGTGCTGGAATCATGGAGCATTTTATTTGTAACCATGTCAGCCCTCACCTTCCAGAGATCTTGATATAGATGGGCTAGGGTTGGGCTCTCGCTATTAGCGTTGAAAAAAAAATATACTGCAGGGATTCTAAGATTCATCTAGAGAAGACGAACTACTGTATTAGGGGGCAGAACATCCCTTTTCACTGTTCTGTTGGTACAGTATACTTTGTTTGTGACTTCTATGAACCCTCAATCTTATGATGTTACCATTCCATTGACGAGTGGGATTTATTCACCAAGAGCATTTATATTTTTTTTGAGATGTCTTAGGTTGTGGAGAGGGGTGTTACAGGAATGGACACAGATGCTGAATTTAGTGGCCCCAGAGAGGGGAATGGACCACTTTGGATTGGATATATGGGAGCAACCAAAGTCAGTGCTGTGGCTATTTTGCTGTCTTCCCTTGTCATCTCTTCCCCTCACCAGATTTTCAACACGGAAGGGGTGTATTTTCTAGTTATGGGGTATTCACAATCACATCTAATATTTTACTCCAGATCATGCTATGGCTTGTGTATACTAGCTTGAATATTTGTAGTTTCTTTGATTTTGTTTGCTATTTAATTTACTGTTACATATAAAAGAATGGCTTCCATGGAGATAATCACCATGGCTCCTAGAGTGCATCCAGAGACATTTGCCTTGCTCCTGTGGAAATACGCCCAGACTCCCCCAGCATGACATTCAGTGTTCACTCCACACCTGACACCAGTCTTTCTCACTAATTAGGCCACTGTTTACCATTCTTGGGCACCAGCCAGATGAACTATAGCCTGGGCTGGGATCTGCCTGATCTTGCTGAGACATTAACTCTGGTCCTGAAGCTGTTTGTCATTCCAGCAGCTAGAAATAATCTTTCCTTTCCTAGAACTTCCACACTGCATTGAGCGGGAACACTTGTAGAACTTCTCACATTGTCCCTCAAGCCTATGTCTTATTTATGCATGTATATAACTTCTCCCCTTCTACTACTGTAAGCTTCTGCAGGGTGGGGCAGCCTCTTCTTCATTTTGATATTTACTTGCTGTGCCAAGAATATTGTAGGCATTTCTTCAATTGTTATTCCCCCCAGTATATGTGTTACTTTGTTCAATTCTGCAGTTGTCCAAAGCTAATCTCCTGAGCTGTTGGTAGCTTTGGTGAACATTGGAGAGGACTACAGTGATGGCGTAAAAATCCGGTGACCTAGTTACAGAATATCCCCTGCAGGCTCACTGGTAAGGAAGGCTCATGTTTAACTCAGTGAAAGGAGAGCCTGGCTTATTTATGGTGGTGGTTGTTTACATGTCTTTAAATGACCTTTTTTTTTTTTTTTTTTTTTTTTTTTTTAACATAAAGGCAATATATTCTCATAGAAAATTCAGAAAACTGTAAACAGGGTTAAAGAAGAAAATAACAATCAACTCGATCACTTTCACCTGTTTATTATTCTTATTTTATTTATTTATTTTTGAGGCAGAGTCTCTCTCTGTCACCCAGGCAGTGGCACGATCTTGGCTGACTGCAACCTCTGCCTCCAAGGGTCAAGTGATTCTCCTGCCTCAGCCATCCCGAGTAGCTAGGATTACAGGCATGCATCACCACCAAGCCCGGCTAATTTTTGTATTTTTAGTAGAGACAGGGTTTCGCCATGCCATGTTGGCTAGACTGGTCTTGGAACTCTTCACTTCAAGTGATCCGCCTGCTCGGCCTCACAAAGTGCTGGGATTAGAGGCGTGAGCCACTGTGCCTGGCCACTTCCACCTATTATTAATGAAACCTGTCCTATTAAATGAAAATGATAATGTGGGGTGTCTTGTGCTTAGAGCTTGGAGAAAGGAATTTGCCTCTGTTTTTTCAATGACTGATGGCAAGGCCAGTATGACCAGTAAGTGGGTGTTTTATTATTATTATTATTATTATTATTATTATTATTGTTTATTTATCACTACTGTCACTGAAGCTAAACCAGATAGAATTGTCACTATTGGCTGTAGCTCCAAGAAGGGCCTCATGGCTGCATAATGATTAAGCACCTTATATTATACAATGCTTGGTTGTCATTTTTAAAGCAACTGTGACTCAACAACAGCTGTTTGAGAACAGCCTCATCCCAGATGAAATCAGAGGAACCGAAGTTTAAAAAGAAAGTGTTTCTGGGCTCGGTGTGGTGGCTCACGCTTGTAATCCCAGCCCTTTGGGAGGCTGAGGCGGGCAGATGGTTTGTCAGGAGTTTGAGAGCAGCCTGACCAACTTGGTGAAACCCCATCTCCGCTAAAAATACAAAAAAAAATTAACCAGGTGTGGTGGCACATGCACTGTAGTCCAGCTACTCAGGAGGCTGAGTCAGGAGAATCCTGTAGTCTCAGCTACTCAGGAGGCTGTCAGGAGAATCCCTTGAACCCGGGAGGCGGAGGTTGCAGTGAGCTGAGATTGTGCCACTGCACTCCAGCCTGGGCCACAGAGTGAGACTCCATGTTAAAAAAAAAAAAAAAAAGTTTTTCGAGCACTAAAGACAATTTGAACAAGGCAGACAAGTACAATAGGAAAATAATATCTTACTAGATTGTTTGTTTTGAGGACAGTGTCTCCCTTTGTCGTCCAGGCTGGAATGCAGCAGCACGATTATGGCTCACTGTAGGTGCGAACTTCTGGGCTCAATCAACCCGCCCAAGTGAGCCTTCTAAGTAGCTGGGACTATTCTGTAGCGATAATCCTTGTTAAAGTTTTGGAAAATACCTTATTAAGTCTCTCTCTTTCTACACAGACACACACACAGACATGCACACACACATACACGCACGCAACTTTTACATGAATGACTGCATTTACAATTGACGTAAAATTACTGCAGGCTCTGTGTTTATTTTTTTCACTCAGCAATACACCTTGAAAAAATTTTAAGTCAATATACTTACAGATATATGTCGTCTTTTAAACAGCTATAGATTTTCGCTCAGACTCATAAAGTCTAATTTTTTTTGAAGTCTAATTTTTTTAAGAATTGACTTATATTTTAAATCACATATAGCTTCATGATGGAAAGAAAACCCCAAAACAATTCTTGGGACCAGACATGGTGGCTCATGCCTGTAATTCCAGCAGTTTGGGAAACAAAGGTAGAAGAATTGCTTGAGGTCAAAGGTTTAAAACCAGCCTGGGCAACACAGTGAGACCCTGTCTCTAAAAAAAAAAAAAAAAAAAAATTCGCCAGATGTGGTGGCACACATCTGTAGTCCTACCCACTCAGGAGGGCTGAGGAAGTTGGGAGGATCGCTTGAACCCAGGAGTTCAAGGCTGCAGTGAGCTAGAACGGTGCCATTGCACTTCCGCTTGGGTGACAGAGTACAACCCTGTTGCTATAAAACAAAGACAAAAGCACCACAATTCATTAGATATAATTGAATATCATCTTCATTTTCTACTGTAGTGGTCTTAGAAAGGTTGTTTCTTAAGTTAAGAAACTGTTGCCTAAGTATTTAGAATGTGGCAGGCACTGTGCTACCTGCTGGGGTTGACTAATGCATGGGATTCGGCTCTCTCCCAGGCTGGTGGGAAGAGGACACATCAAGAAGCCAGTGTATACCCTGAAGGGGTTTGAGGCAGCGCAGAGTTGATGATGATGTCTTCAGCCTGCCTTTCCTTTACAAAAATGAGGAGACTGCATCTCACGTTGCCAACGAGCTGCTTGACTCTACCGATATTCCCTACCAAGCAGCAATTATGGGTATTCGTAAAATTCTTAATAATAAAATGGATATTGAAAATAGTGTTTTTTTTTTTTTTAACAGTGAAAGTAATATGTACTCATGTATAGGTTTTCAATATACAGGAAGTATAGAGTGAAAGGATTGCACCTGCAATCCCACTTACAGCTAACTACCGTGACATTTTATTTGTAGAAGTCCATTTTGCTATCAGACCCCAAGTTTTTAAAAATCTTAACTCACCCTCTGTAACCTAGTTCTCAGCTGTACTTTATATAACGTTTTTAAAGGATTCAAGATTTAAAATAATCTTATCTCACCCCAAATGCCTTGTATATGTTTGACACCCTCCTCATCTCTCTCTCTTCTCTCTCTCTCCACTCTCTCTCAGTTTCTCTTTCTCCTCTTCTCTCTCTCTTCTCTCTCTCTCTCCTCTCTCTCTCTCCCAGCTCTCCCACTCTCTCCTCTCTCTCTCTCTCTCTCTTCTCTCTTTCTCTGAGAGAGACACACACATACACACAGGGAAAAAAAATCAGTCTATCATTTTACAGATAGGAAAACTGAAATCTAGAACTTGTCCAAAATCATGTTAAAAAAGAAGTGGTAATCTGTGCTCGAACTCCAGGTCTCCTGAATTTTTTGTTCAGTGCTTTTTCGATTCTACAGTGATGCCTCCTTACTAGGTCATAGAAACAGTGGCAGAGGGAGAAAGAGGAAAAATACGTCAGCTCTAAAGAGTGCAGTTTTTTTTTTTCTGTGTCCTTTAGCTGAGCTATTTTGTGACTATTCAGTACATGTACAATGCTGCCTCTTGGAGTGTTCCGGCTAGACTAAGAGGCCATTCACTGCTGACTGCAGCCATTCCCGTCCCTCCATGGAATCCTCGGCCTGGAAATCAGATGGGAACAAACTATTCCAATATAAAAATCAAATTTCAGAGTCTGAGTGTACACAGAAAAATTACTGAATATCCTGTTGGACTATGTACATAACAATGACACAGTGATTTACGAGGGTTGTGATGGGGGCAGAGGGGTAGGGGGTGATGTTGAGGTTGATTCATCACTTAGGCTCTAATCCATTCACTGGCTCCAATCAGACTTCAGCACAAATGCCAATTATTCATCCTCCCTAAATCCTACCCTATTATTTTCTCTCTCAAAAACCTTCAGTTGCTTCCTTTTGCATATGGAAGAGAGTGTGGACTCCTCCATCTGGCATTTAAGGCTTTCTATGATCAGTCCTCCCAGACATTGATAGGCTGTGGAGATACAGTAAGGTAGTTGTTAGGATCCACACCTTGCAGCCAGGCTGCTCCAGCACCAAGCAACACTTTCACCAGGAGGGTCGGCTGCACCTGCCTGCTCCCTCACTTTTCTCATTTGTAGAATAGGAATAGGGTCATTGTGAGAATTAAATAAGTTAATATTTGTAAAGGGTTTAACAGTGACTAGCTTATAATCCGTCACGTAGAAAGTTTTTCTTAGCTCATTTAATAAGTACCTTTCTAACCCGTCACTGATAGCATTTTTCTTTTGCACCAGACTTCTAGTCATTGCTGGGAGTGTCCTCTCATTTTCCTGCCTCCCTGTAGCTGAAACTCTTACTCCTAACTGTTGGCTTTCTCATTTTGGCTTGCCCAAATCTTACGCACTCTTTTAAGTCCATGTTCAAATGAATATTCGTTCATTATGTTCTTCATTCATCCCCTTAACAGGCTTTTATGGAGGGTCTACTGTATGCAAGCTGTATTATGTAGGAAGCCTCCACAATTCCCAGAGCTAGGTGAGCTCTGTCCTGTGGGCCTGTCTTGTACACATCACCTTCGACACTGCTGAACAGTGTGTGTTGGACATGTTTGATCTCCTCTCCTAGAATATAAGCAGCTGGAGAGTAGGATGCTTATTAGTAGGTGCTTATTAAGCTTTCTTTAAAATGAGTAAGTGCATGTGCTACCTTTTGTAGGTATTTGTTGCCTTCTAATGAAGGCAAGAACAATAGGAACCAACATTACTTGTGTGTGAGAGAGAGAGAGAGAGAGAAAGACAGAGAGAGAGGAGAGAGAGAGAGAGAGAGAGAGATTTTGAGTGGGAATAAGTATGAGACCATATCTGAGGGCAGATAACCACTTCCAAGTTGAAGAAGAGCAAGGAGAAGACAGGAATGAGAGGAGAGCTGGTAGCAGTCAAAGGAAATGGGATGAGAATAGGTTATTCTCTGAATCATAAAGCATTTGCTCTGAGAAATGTTTTTCCTTAAGTGGTATAAAATGTAAAATGAATTGGGTCTTAGTTTTCCTTTTCCTCTTTAGGAGGTTGGAGCTGATTTTTAAAATGAGGTGGGGGAGGGAGGTGGGGTTTGGAGAAAGAAAGTGAAAATTGTTTTCTGAAACTCTGCCAAATAACTCTCTGGAGAGACAGTTCAGAGGGCGAGGGCCCGCCAAAGCTGACCGGCAGCACACAGGCCAACTCATTCTGTCGTCATTGTCCTGGTCACCTCCCCACCCCTGTTCTCCACTCCCAAACAGCCTTTTCTCTCCTCTCTCTCTCTCTCATTCTTTTCTTTCCTTCCCTTTTTTTTTCTTTTTCTAACATATGAATATTATAAGTAAGTAACTGGAGAAAATAAAAAAGCAAAACAAAACACAAAGTAAGCAGATGATTTCAACCTGCAATTATTTGTCAGGTCATAAAAATGATGTGTCTTAGATTTATTTACCTGATCTCCTCATCTGTTTTCCACTGGAAGCCTTTTGCTCGCGTCACCCTTCTTCATTTAGTTCCCCAAACTTCCACCCCACTTTCTGACTCAAAGCAGGAGAGAAGAATTGAACAAAACCACTGGATTTGGAGAAGAGAGAAAAGCAGCTTTTAAGAACTGACTTTAGAGGTTTAGCATGAATTAAATTCTGGTCTTTTCCTTCTGCAGATTTGTCAGCTATTGTTGTTGTTTGTTTGTTTTGTTTTGTTATGTTTCTTGAGTTTATGACTAAAGATGCTTTTCTGTGAATGGCACAAAAGTTCAGCTATGGTCAGGCACTTACTGAAGGCCTGTGTATGGAGGCATCACAGTGGCTCACTTTGAAGCAATGAAGATAGTAAAAAGAGGACCCCTGTCTGCAAAGAAAGAGCTCATGTTTATGTGTGTGCTCATGCTGTGGGTGCTAGAAGGAGACTGGTGTCTGGGGGAAGGGGAGGAAGGGCGGAAGGTACAGGTATAGGTTAAGTAAGTTTTCCAGCAGTTAACAATACCTGGAGACAAGCTGCAGAGTGATCAATGCTAGAGTTAGGAGCGCTGTGAGAAGGCAAGGTGTTCTGTTTGTGCCATTGTGGAGGGCTTTGCTGTGGGGGTTGGGGGAGGGATGTTGTTTTAGACTTTGCTAGATGGCTAGGACTTTAACAAATAAGAAAGAGAGAGCTGAGTCTTTAAGACAGAGGGAATAGCAGAGATATGTAGAGAGATTGGGAGTGGGAGGCTGAGTCTGGAGGTGAGACATCTGGATCCTATCAGAGAAGTTTCCTATGCCTTCCTGTAATGTTGAGGCTTTTTTTTTGGGAAGCAGTAAGGAGCTGTCCTGGGCTTTGTAAAAGGGCTGTGATAGGATTACTCTGGTGTGTGTGTGTGTGTGTGTGTGTTTTGCTTTTACTTTATACATTTCAGTCTTTTTAGGAACTCTGAGGCAACCTTAACTCTGGAAGTGTGCATTGCCCGTCTTTATATGTCTTTACTTCTCCGTTCCTGCCTGGTTCTGCTCCTTCTCATACTTCTGTAACAAGTGCGGCAATGCAGGCTCCCAGAAGCTGATGTGAGATCTCTGAGCCCACCATGTGTGTGTTCTTCCCATCCTTTTTTCCCCTCCATTTCTCTTCCTCCTCCTCTTTCTATATCACCACCCCCACCAGCAGCAGCCGCACTCCCCTCCCTAAAATAAATAAACCAGTCACTCCAAAGGTTCCAAGCACATTAGTCACATATCCCAGAAGTTTAATACAGAATTATTTTGACAGCGAGAACAAGAAGTGTTTTCTAGTTGAACGCACAGAACTTGCTTATTCCAACTGGGCTTTCTGCCTCACAGACGATGATACGTTTTTAGATGGATCGACTGCACAGGCAGGAGACTGTCGCTTCCCTTGGATACATCGCAAACTGCTCACTACCAAAGTGACTGGGGAGAAGATGTGAAATGATGAGAGAGAGAGAGAGCCGCGACTCGAGAGAGAGAAGACGGGGAGGGGAGGAGAGGAGAGAGAAGGGGAAGAGAGAGAGAGAGAGAGGAAAGAGGGAAAGGAAATCAAGTTCTTATTGTGAACGTAACTTTCTCATAATAGCTTCCATAAGTCACCGAGAGGATTGTATGTGTTTATTATTTATTGGCTGCTTTGGAGACATGATGTCCTTTTTTAAACCCAGGTTTATGCCTGTTCTAAAAATGAGGACAGATCGAGTTATTGCCATGCGGGTGGCTCTCCAAGCATTCCAGTTGCATAGCTCTTCCAGAAATATTTTTGACTCACTTATATTAAGCACTTTCTATTGCCGTTACTGAGCAGCTACAGAATCCTCCCGGCCCTTCACCAAACCCATCTAGAGCTGATATGGATCTGCCCGTGCCTATTTGGCAGATAGGAAAGATAGAGGAACGGGAAGGTGAAGTCCACTGTTACTCATGAAGGATTTTGACCAGTAACCTCAGAAGAGTCAGAGGAAGAGAAAAAGCATGTGCTCTCCTCTTTCCTGCTTTGCTTTTCTGCTTCCAAGTCCCTCCTCCAAGCAGGAAGATCTTTCCTGAGGCAGCAGTGCACATGGGTTGTGAGGACCCAGAGGAGTGTGGTGGAGAGACATGAAGGGGTTAGTTCCTGAAACGTTCTGTTCCCTCTAGCTCCCATGATCCTTGACTTCTTGCCTCTCAAGTCCTTCTAGGGATTTTCAGCCTTTTGGGAGGCTGGGCTGACCTCGCTCACTGCTGCGCATGCTCTCTGGAGCTTTCTTTTTTTTTTTTTTTTTTTTTGAGACGGTAGTCTCGCTCTGTCGCCCAGGCTGGAGTGCTGTGGCCGGATCTTAGCTCACTGCAAGCTCCGCCTCCCGGGTTCACGCCATTCTCCTGCCTCAGCCTCCCGAGTAGCTGGGACTACAGGCGCCCGCCAGGTCGCCCGGCTAGTTTTTTGTATTTTTAGTAGAGACGGGTGTTTCACCATCGTTAGCCAGGATGTTCTGATCTCCTGACCTCGTGATCAGGAGATCCACGTGATCCGCCCGTCTCGGCCTCCAAAGTGCTGGGCTTACAGGGCTGATTCCCACCGCGCCCGGCTATTTCTGTCCTCTTTTGGCTTGTTGGCTTACTAGCCCATCATTCCCAGGCCTTTTTCTTGAGGAATCTCTGTCGTTCAGGCAGTAAACTGGCTGTGAAACCTACAGTAGTAAGTTCTTTGGGTCTCAGTGTTTTCAGATGTTTCTTCTTTGTGGAAACTCTTTATAAATCCCTCACAAAATGGATGTCAATTCTCAATATGTAAAATAATCAAAGTGCAGTTAAATGGTGACTGATGGCCTGTGGTCTGCATTCTTTCAGTTTTCTGCCTCTTTGTATATCTTTCAAGCTTGAGAAAGATCCTCTATAGATCAGGAAGATGTGCCCAGTAAGAGATTTGACCTTTGCTGGTTTCTTGACATGGGCTTTGATGAAATCCTTTTAGCTCACTTTAGATGATTCTTCTCAAGGGGGATATCAGCCCCAGGACACCCCAGGCCTCCATACCTAAGCCCGGGCTTGCAGGTCTGACAACCCAGGGCCAGCACTTTGTTCTTACACTGTGCTGAGTGGTAGTCCTTCCACCCCTGCTGTGGCTCTGGGACTATAGCCTCTGCCTTAGGAACACTTAGGAGAGGAATTGATGAAATTCAAACTATTTTTAAGGAGTTTTTTGTGTGTGTGTGTGTGCTGAGTTTGCATTGTAAGAGGAAGGTAGAGCACGGGCCATCTCTCCCTCCTCCACTTATATTTATTCTGCACCTACCTGCACATGACACTCTGCTATTCCTCAGAGAAGGTTCTGACCTTTGTGACCACACTTTACGTTTTCACATTGCAAGGCAATTTCTGAAGAGCTTTTCCCAGCTAAGATCTCATTTGAGCCTCACAACAACTCGGACAAAGGAGACTTAAAAACAAAACAAAAACAAAACAACTCACAAAACCAAAACAAAAAACAACCCCCAAAAACCTTAGATGAATCTAATTCCACAGTTTAATTAAGCAAAGAACAATTCGTGAATTGGGCAAGCCTCAAACCAGAGAATCTGGCACTGCCGTTTGGTGGAAGAACATTTGTGGACAGAACAAAGGAGGTGATGGACAGAAAACGCAAGTGAGGTACACAAACAGCTGGACTGGTTACAGCTTGGTGTTTTCCTTATTTGAACAGCTGACTGTCTTTGATTGGCCGAAACTCTGTGAATGGTACAAGAGTACGTTGCATCCTGTTTACACATCCTGTTAAGACGGAGGAGGCAGTTTTAGGCGTAACGTAATTTAACAAGATTCGATGAGATTATACCTGTATGCCCAAGTTCACAGTAGGTAGAGAAGGATTGTGGGGATTTGAACCTTAGGCTTGCTGACTTATGCCATTGCGCCATATCATTCATTCTCCTTGTGGCAGGAATAATGAATGAATATTCTATTAACAGGTACTACCTATTAACTGCTTACATGTATGTCAAATGTTACTATGTAGATACTTTTTACAGGCCTATTTCATCTTCTCAACAACCCTATAAGGTAGAAATTATTATGTCCAGTTTGCTGATGAATGGCTAGAGATGAGAAGATAAATAACTTGCTCAAGGTTATACTTCACATAATTGATGGACCTTGAATTCTAATTAAGGCTGCTGCCTCCAGGGGTCTCTCAGTATGGGATGTGATCTTGATCCATCCTTATTAGTCCTAGGAGATAAAAAACGTACTATTGAATACAGAGCTGGTTTGTGGGTGCATATACTATAGTAAATACGACATACTGTTAAGGGTTAATAGGTGGCTGTTTTCTGTGTTGTTCTTGGAGATCATAATATCTTTGTGCCGTTCCGTCTACTTTCTTTTTCAATTTTTATGCTCCATGTTGAAATTATGAGCCCTTCACCCTATTGAACTGTGTGCCATTAGGCAAGTAATTTCTATTTCTGGGGTATTGGTTTCTCCCATCTCAAATAAATATCTTTTCCTGCTCCAATCATTCTCTCCTTTTAATTATTACATGGCTGGTGAATGTTTGTATTGAATTCTCTTTGTACAATTCCTTTCAACAATATTGCTTGGAATTATAAAAACTGAATAATTGTTTGTTTTAAATTGAAATGACAATTGCAGGTTATGCTTGCTTTCAAAAAGATTTTGTTTCTGAAATGTAACTTGTTAAAGTTTGGAAATAAAGCATCACATGAAGAAATAAAGTTATATCAAGAAAGATGCCTAATACATGTTCTGATTGTTGTGCCTTTTTTTTTTGGAGTCTCACTCTGTCTCCCAGGCTGGAGTGCAGTGGTGCCATCTCAGCTCACTGCAACCTCTGCCTCCAGGGTTCAAGCGATTCTCCTGCCTCAGCCTCCCCCGTAGTTGGGACTATAGGCATGCGCCACCACACCCTAATTTTTGTATTTTTAGTAGAGACGAGGTTTCACCATGTTGGCCACACTGGTCTTGAGCTCCTGACCTCAAGTAATCCACCCACCTCGGCCTCCCAAAGTGCTGGGATTACAGGTGTGAGCCACTGCACCCGGCCGTGCCTTGTTTTTTAGTATTAGTCTTTCCTTTCCTTTTTGCTTTTTTTTCCTTTTTTTTTTTTTTTTTTTTTTTTTTCCTTTTTCCTTCCTTTCCTTTCCTTTCCTTTCCTTCCTTTCCTTTCCTTTCCTTTCCTTTCCTTTCCTTTCCTTTTCCTTTCCTTTCCTTTCCTTTCCTTTCCTTTCCTTCCTTTCCTTTCCTTTCCTTTCCTCCTTTCCTTTCTCCTTTCCTTTTCCTTTTTTCTTCCTTTCCCTTTCTTTCTTTTCCTTTCCTTTCCTTTCCTTTCCTTTCCTTTCCTTTTCCTTTCCTTTCCTTTCCTTCCTTTCCCTTTCCTTTCCTTTCCTTTCCTTTCCTTCCTTTCCT
>NW_022143687.1:0-24462 GCF_007565055.1 Rhinopithecus roxellana
TTGGTTTGATTGGATTTATTTAATATTTTTTACTAATGTGATAGATTTTCTAGGATATTTGTCAATATGTTATTCATCTAAAATTATAAGTGCCCCAACAAAATAGCAAAATCCAGCTAAAGTCACCTCTTTTTTCTAAAGGCTTTTAAAGGAAAGAAGCTATGATTAATATTGTAGGCACATTTCCTATCCTAGTCTTTTAAAAAGCTTTCAGAATATAACCAGAATGTATTGGGTAAATCATAAAATTGTCATGGTCAAAAGAGTCAAACATTCATAATTTTGTATGATTCAACCTAATAGATGCCTGATCTGTTACCTCGGTTATCGCTGTGATTTTGCCCTGCTAAAGATGGATCTATGCTTCAATGTCAAGGCCCTTTTCCACTTCCCTTTGTGTTTGCCTGATAGCAGGTTTGCTGTGCTGTGATAACTGAAGTGCCTCACTGTTGTGCATCCTTTGGGGATGAAGCTCCTACGAGTGGGAATGGGCTGAGTCAGGGCTCATGTTAGAGAGGATGTTACCCTATTCTGGCCTTGCTTGCCTATTCTCAGGGTTGATTTCTTCAATCAGCTAGATTTACCATCAATTATGTTCTTAGACCTCGATTTGGCTTTGAAACAAGGAACATGTGGCACCTTATATTTCCCTGCAGATATCTCCCACGTGGTGCTTTGCTCACACAGAAGCAGATTCCCCGTCAGCTTCCCTGACCTCCCTTCTTCAAGACGATCTTGCTCATATTGCATGTAGAGAGTCAAGCTATCTGGCTTTGAGCTGTCTGCCCATCACTTCTGGCAACAGGGACTCTTTCTTCTTTGGTCTATCCCACCTGTTTTAACTACATTTCTTCCAGAAGAATGGAGTTAGGTTTTGCTGCTTCATGAAACTGTTTACAGATATGAATACGGGCTGAATGATAATACAGTAAGGTGGATTCAAATTCATAGTTCGTTGACATTATGAAAAAAAATTATCTTAAATACTTAAGTTATAGTACAAGCTCTCAACCAGTAGTGGAATGATATGTTCTCTTAGCATCCATTTCTTTACCTATAATATGAGAGTAGGAACAAAAAGGCTGCCCTTCCTTTAACCTAGGATTATAGTATCAAATAGGATCATGTGCTTTGTGAATGCTTTAGTATCATGAAAATATAAAATATTAGTATTATGTGCATTATTATGGGAATCTGTTCTACCCAACATTTTTACCAGCAACCTGAACAAAGACATAAAAGCACGATTATAAGCATTACAGATGATAGACGTATGGGGAATAGCTAATAAAAAGAAACAAGATAGAATCAAAGTTCAAAGAAATCATGACAGATTGAAATGATGACTAAAACTACCAAAATAATGTATAATATGAACAGATGTAAAATAACACACTTCTGTTAAAGAGAATCATGTCAGGAGAGGCCTGTTATGACATTAGTTTATATGAACCACAGTTATATGACTGGAATTTGAGAGTAATTTTAGGTTTCTTTAATAGGAATGCTGTGTCCAGAACAAAGGAGATAATATGCTACATGTGTCAAACCACTGCTAACTTATGTAGCATTTAAATATTGAAATATGAGACATTTGGTACCACATTAGAAAGATGTAATGTGATCTAGGGAAAATGACCAGAATCTTGAAAAGCCTACAACCATATCATATAAGAAGCAGTTGAGAGCTAGGGTTGTTTGCTTGGGAAGAAAAGACTTAAACATATAAAGGTGTCTACAAATGTTTCAAGGACTTCCACATAGCCAAGGAATAAAATGCCTAAAGCAAAGAGTAATTAAGGATCCAGAAGATATATGGCACATCCTAGATTCTCAGTAAGTGACAGTTGAATCTAAATTAATTCTGCATTGCTCTAGTGGAAAGAATATGGGCCTATGGCTGTGAGAAATCAGTACAATGAAACAAAAACAGAGTTTCCTGTAGTTGGACATAATCAAAAAACTGACATTTATTGCTACATGAAATGTTTCTGGGCTATGCTAGAAGTATATACATATAGTGCTTTATTTGGAGAGTGAGGGCATGTTGAAATAATTATACACCTGCCTGCTATCCATACCCATCTCAGTTAAGCCAAGTTAACATACAAAATGCAATTACATTTTCAGAAGAAAAAGAAAGATAATATCACCTTTTACCACTGGAAATTCGTAGATACAGAGAGATTATGTAAACTAAATATTTGGTAATACTGCAATAGCACCTTCTGACTCAGTGGTTTTCAAACATTATAGAATGTATCAAAATCATGCAAAGGGACTACTAAAGCATAGATGGCTGAATCTCACCCCCAGGGTTTCTGAATGAGTAGTAGATCTAAAGAAGAGGCCCCCAAATCTGCATATCTAAGTAAGTCCTCAAGTGGTACTTATGAAGACTCTCTGCTTTATATAAAACTGCCTCATTCATAGGCCTTGCTAAAGATACACCAAGTGACCCAATTTGTAATGCATGGAACCTTCCTACCACTCTTGGTTGATAATTAGAGATCGGAAACTGACCAAACCATACTATTCAGTGACCTATAATGTGCTGAAAAAATAGGCAGAGAAAATCAAGTTTCATCTCTTAAGAATTTGATCCAGAACATGTTTAAAAGACAGACAGGTAATTAGTATGAGAAACAGAAATATAAATACTAACAAGTATTTTAAAAAGTGAAAATAAAAAAGAGAATATAGAAAAAAAGTGAGAAGAAGCTGAGTCAGGATAATGATTAAGCACTGGATTTAACTTCATTTTCTTTTCCTTAATGTCTTTTGCTAAAATTCCTGAAACTACCTTGAATCTCATTCCTGTATCCATCAGGATGACTCTAGTAAGGTTTGTGTTCTTCCTGTTGTTTAATTATTTGACTTTTTTATATTCTTATTCACACACTTGCTTAACATATATCTCACATTTATTTTGTGGATACAGAATTGAAAATCAGGTACTTGGGCATTTTAAAGACAGTATCTTTCTGCTTCCAGAGTTGCAGTTGAGAAATCCATTGCCACATTTATTCCCTATCTTTTGCTTGAGACTTAATTTTTCACCCCTGTGGAATTTTTAAGGACTTTTTCTTTATTCCTAGTGCCCTAAAATTTCATGAAAAGTATGTCTTAGTATGAGTCTTTTAAAAATTATTTGTAGGTACTCAATGGACTCGTTCATTCTGAAAAATTGTGTTCTTTTGTCATGGACTTTTGTTAGCTTGTTTGTTTTTTGCTTTACAAAATTTTTTTTATTCTCTATTTTGTGATTCTTATTTTAGAAACACTTTTTAATCAAATGTGGGATTTGTTGAACTGATGTTCTATTTTTTCTCTATTGTCTTCCATTTTCAATATATGTCCTCTTATTCTCTTTCCTGCAAGATATTCTCAACTTTATCTTTTAAGCTTTCTCCTGTCACATATATGTGTGTGTATACGTGTGTGCATGTGTGTATGTGTACGCATGTATATGTGTGTGTACATATATATATGTGTGTGTATATATAAATAATAAAGACATAATAATTAGGAGTGAGTGATGAAGACTGATGTATAGAGGGTGATTCAGAATCATCGACTGAGAGCTGGGTGTGTTTTTTTTATTTATAAGAATATGGTTGTGAATTTAAAAGAAAAAACAAGTAAATATTTTGAATTTTACAATTTGGAATTTGCTTTCTGTAAAGATAACAAGAGAATTTAATTGAATATTTAGATTTATGCTTAGAATATTTGACATAACAAAAAATCAAGAACCTACGTAGCCTAGCAATTGTATATCTAGGAATACATTTTTTTTAAAGCAACTGTTTTTTGGTTGTTTCTAATTATTATACATTTCAGGTCAAATATAGTTCCCACCTTTTTTATAAGCTCGTTATTTGATAATTTTAGCCTTTTCATTCAAGTAGGGTGGGAGAAAATAAATATGAAAATACAAAATGCATACATTAGTAATGATAAGTGTCTAGTGGAAAAATAAACCTAGTGAAGAGATGAAGCCTGATTCAGGGTGCCCTTCTAAATAGGCTGGCCATGGAAGTTCTCTCTGAAGAAGTGATAGTTTAATCAGGGACCAGTTGAACGAAGGGAACAAGACATACACATAATGGGAGGAAGAGCATTTCAGGTAAGAAGACAGGAAATGCAAAATGTCTGGGAGGAATGAGATATTAAGAAACAGCAAGAAGGACAGCATGGATGGGACACGGTGAAGGAGGGGGACAGGGATAGATAACCTATTTTGAGTCATCCAGGGAAGAGAACATGTAGGACTTAGTTGGCCATAGCATGTATTTTGGCTTTTATTTCTAGTATAAGAAACTGTTGAAATGTTTTGTGGGGGTGATTAACATGATTTGATTGAGGTATTTTGAGCCTCACTGGCTGCTGCGTGGACAATTTAGTGGAGACAGGGAAGATGAATTAGGAGGTGGTGAGAAGTACAAGGATTTGGTTGAGGTTTTTAAGGTAGAATAAACAGATTTTGCAGATCTATTAGAGGTTAGGCATGAGAAAAAAATGAGAAGTCAGGGTGACTCCAAGGTTTTTGTCATGAGTAACTAGGTGACAAGTAGTACCATTTATTGAATTCAAAAAATTTGCAGCGAAGCAGTTTTGAGGGAAGAGGGATTATGACTTTTTAAAAAAAGTCATATTTCACTTTGATATGTGCTCATTAGATGTTTAGATTAAAATGTTGAATATGCAGAAATATATGAGTCTAGGGTCCTTAATTTATGAAGAAATTAGAGGTGTTTTGAGGCATTTATATCTATTATAATAGCTGAAGTAATGGGCATACTAATGGCAAGTAGTTATGGTAAGACAGAGAGGACTGGTTCTCTGATTTGAATGTGTGTGCATGTTTGTCTAATCATCAAGTACAGGATTATCATAGCAAATTAGGAAGCTACAGACGAGAGAAAAGATCATAACACTACCACCCCAGGGACAAGATTATTTGTATATTTCTTTGCAGCGACTTAATTTTACACGATGAGCCTTGTCTGATTGATCAAATGTTCACTGAAAACACGAGGTTTTATTACTGCATAATATAAGCTACAGCAATTCAATAATTAAGATATTGGTACAATGATCAATAGTTAAGTGATCTGAAACAGATTACAATTTAGTATACAAATTTAATATGTGCCAAAGGAACCTTACACACCAAGAAGGAATATTTTCAACAAATTAAGGCATAGCCTTAAATCACACCACAACCCAATATTAAATGTAAAATTTTAAAACCATAAATATTTAACCATCTTTGAGTCTATTCTTGCCTCCTTAAGTCTTTTCTCAACATAGAATTTGTTTAAATTATGTAAGATGACATTATTCTTTTGATCGAAATCCTTCAATGGCTTCTCATTTCATTCAGAGTAAGGTCAAAGTTCTTCGAATGGTGTACAAGATACTACATGGTCTGATCCCTGCTATCTCTGCCTGGCCACTTTCTGTTTCTTCTTCACTTAAGCTCTGTTAGCCTCATTGTTCCTCACACACTTTCATCATTTCTTCACCTCAGTGTCTTCGCACTTGCTCTTCACTCTGCCTGAAATACTTCCCCACCTATCCCCATGGCCCACTCTGTCATTTCTTCAGGTCTCTCCTCAAATGTTGCCTTAGTAGGAGACCTTCTCTCATCATTCAATTTAAAATAGCAACTGAAAACCACCACTTCCTCCACCTGCATCCTTCTCCCAAAGTTATCTTTTCTTCTTAACCTCCTTTATTGTTCTACATCAAATTTATGATTACTTGATCTACTAGATATTTGTTGATAGAATGCCTCCCCTCATGCGAATGTAAGCATCATCATGCAAATTAAAATAACAATGAGATAGCATCTTATACCAGTCAGAATGGCTATTATTAAACAATCAGAAAATAACAGATGCTGGCATCATTGTGGAAAAAAGAGAACACTTACACATTGTTGGTGGGAGTGTAAATTAATTCAACCATTGTGAAAAGCAGTATGGCGATTCATCAAAGAGCTGAAAGCAGAACTACTGTTCAACCCAGCCATCCCAGTACTGGGTATATACCCAGAGGAGTATAAATCATTCTACTATAAAGACACACGGATGCAATTGTTAACTGTAGCACTATTCATAATAGAATACACATGAAATCAACCTAAATTCCCATCAATGACAGATTGAATAAAGAAAATGTAGTACATGATACACCATGGAATACTATGCAGCCATAAAAAATGAGCCAGCCCATGTCTTTGCAGGAATGTGGATGGAACTGAAGGCTACTATGCTTTGCAAATTAACACAGGAACAGAAAACCCAATACCACACGTTCTCACTTGTAAGTGGGAGCTAAATTATAAGAACTTATGACACATTGGCCAGAGGTAGTGGCTCATGCCAGTAATCCCAAAATTTTGGGAGGCCAGGGCAGGTGGATCACTGAGGTCAGGAATTAAAGACCAGCCTGGCCAACATGGTGAAACCCTGTCTCTATTAAAATAACAAAAATTAGCGGGGCATGGTGGCACGCATCTGTAATCCCAGCTACTCAGGAGGCTGAGGCAGGAGAATCACTTGAAACCAGGAGGCAGAGGGTGCAGTGAGCAGAGATTGTGCCACTGTACTCCAGCCTGGGTGATAGAATGAGACTCTATCTAAAAAAAAAAAAAAAAAAAAAAAAAAAATCATGAGCACAAAAAGGGAACAATAGACACTGGGGCCCACTTGATGGGGGAGGGTGAGAAGAGGGAGAGGAGCAGAAAAGATAACTATTGGGTACTGAGCTTGATACCCAGATGATGAAATAATATGTATAAAAATCCCCCATGACACGTTTACCTATGTAGCATGCCTTTACATGTGCCCCAAAACCTAAAATAAAAGTTAAAAAAAAAACTAAAAATTTAAAAAGTAAATGATTCTTCGTTTTAAAAAAGTAAGCTTCATAAGGACAGAGACTTTATTCATTTATTTTTGGCACCACTTTATCTCCAGAACCTAGTACAGTGCCTGGCATACATTAGCCGTTCAATAATGTATGTTTTATTAACAACTTAATGGTAAAGGAATGAATTTAGGACAAAACATAGGCCAATTGTAGCTGTTTTTTGTGTTTGTTTGTTTGTTTTGAGATGGAGTCTTGCTCTGTCATCCAGGCTGGAATGCAGTGGCACGATCTCAGCTAACTGCAACCTCTGCCTCCAGGGTTCAAGCAATTATCTTGCTCCAGCCTCCTGAGTAGCTGGGATTACAGACACGTGCCACCACTGGACTGATTTTTGTATTTTTAGTAAAGATGGGATTTCACCTTGTTGGTCAGGCTGGTCTCGAACTCCTGACCTCATGACCTGCCTGCCTCAGCCTCCCAAATTGCTGGGATTATAGGCGTGAGCCACCACACCCAGTGTAGCTGATTTTTTTTTTCAGGAAAGTGTTTTCTGAACAACACAATATGAACTAATAGAAAGAGAAGATTTTCCGAAAAAGCCAAGGCAGTTTCAGAAATCAAACAACACACAAAACCTATCTTTTTTTTTCATTCCTCTTTACCAAAACAAAACAAAAGAAGGAGAAGAAGAAAGGAAAACCAGGAAATTAGGAGTCTGGAGGGGGCTTTGGTTTCTCTCTGTTGTAATTCAGTCTTGGGCTTGATTCATCTGCTAAATTCTCTAAAGGGTAACTATAGAATCCAGAGCAGCAAACAGAGAGTGAGAGAATGAGTAATAAATAAATGAAAGGATAGTGATAAGACTCAGAGAACAAAACGAACAAAGCTGTGCTGCAGCTGGCCATGCTGGACTCATGGTTGCACACTCTAAAAAATCTCTTAATGGTGGAGGGAAGAAAACAGTATTTTAAACCCAACTATAATCCCCTCTATTTTCTGTCACTCTGGAAAAGCAGTTCTTACAATGACTTTCTCTGTGCTTCCCACGTGGGATTTAGCCGCTGTTGTAACCTTTGTGTTGTTCATTGTGAAGCTGGAAAAGTACAATTCCACTACATTTAAGCCACTTTGTAAGGGGAAATGCAACTGTCAGCTCAGGTGGCTTTAAGCTGTCAGAGCTTGGGGAATAAAACCAACTCATCTCTCCTCAACATCCCCACATAAGGAGAGAAGCTGACAGATATGAGTTCTGTCTTCCCATAATAAACTCCTCCCATGCAATGCAGTGATTTCATTGAAGGGCACGTTGGAATCAACTGTAAAGCCACAGCAAAGGTCTGCCCAACCCTTTCCCCCAAGAGATTCTATTTTATTTGGCCTGGGATGCTGCCTTGCCATTAGGAGTTTTAAATGCTCCCGGGTGATTCTGACTTACAGCCAAAGTTGAGAACCATTGCGACTGGTTTTTATTTCCCTTTTTGCTTTTCTTTTTTTCCTTCTATTTATATTTTTAGGTGAGTCTTTCCAGAATAGTTTTCTCTTTCCTGTGACTTTCAAATTTTGGTTCAGGTTTCTATTCTTACCTCACTTAAGAAACGGTGAGAAAAATGAACTTCTTCAAGGTCAAGCCTTCTTGGCTTATGGTAATTAGCCCATTCTAGTTCCTTGACTGCAATCACTGGTATGGGGACAAGCAAGTGATATAAACAGCCCAGTCAGGGTGGATCTCAGGACACTTGCTGAAAAGTCTGTAACGAGAACATTTTCTTTCTTCCTCGGGACATTATGATACGTGGCTATGAAGTGTACCCTAACTGATTTACTCTGACGTACTGTTTTTATTTATTTATTTATTTTCCTGCCTCTCTTAAGCCTGAGCCAGTTGTTAAAGATACCTAGATCCTCATTTGATATTTTTAGGGGACTGAAGTGATCTTGCTAACCATTCATCATAATTATCTCCTAGAATAAGATAGATCCTAAAATAAAATATCCTTTTTGTCATATGAAATGGAAGTGTTAGCTTCTCGCATCTGTACAGGGTCAATTGATGTAAGAACTGCAGGGAAGAGTACTTATATTGAATCTTGTGGCTTTCTCAGTGGCCCCACAACAAGCAAGATGCATATCTGTCAGCAAATCAATAGTTGTTGAGTGGATGATTCACAGGAACATTGTGTTAGGAAGTGTGAGGTTGGCTTGTAGAATACAGAGAAATGAAAGAAAGGTATAACCCGTGGTCTGAAGTAGTTTACTATTTAATCAAGCAGTTCTTCATGTTCTTCATTCACTTCCAGTGTATAATTGCAGCCTGCTTCCCCATGGGAAGAAGGCTCAGGGGGTCATGCCTGTGTCTTACCTAATGTTTTATCTATTCTGCCTTTAGACAAGCCAACCCGCAGCTTGCAGGCAGCACGTGGCTCAGGATGCCGGCCAAACACAAATTCGTAAACTTTCTTAAAACATTATGTTTTAGCTCATGAGCTATTGTTAGTGTTAGTGTATTTTATGTGTGGCTCAGGACAACTCTTCTTCTTCTTCCAGTGTGGCCCAGGGGAGCCAAAGGATTGGATACCCTGCTTTAGAATGTTGGGCCAGAGAACACCAAAGCAGATAATGTGGTCTCAATAACCTATGATCCTTTCTACATGTACTCTTTTCACTAGATCCAACAAACCGGGGCTTCTGCCAGGATAGAATGGAAATTAAATCCAGAATGGGATCTGAAATTATTCTGTCAGTTTCCCTCCTTGTATCTTAGATATTACTTTTGCTAATTACAGAAACTAGCACTTTTCAAACAACCAGGCGTGATTCCCCTGCTATCATTATCTAGTGATGTTTCACTGTCTAAGCTTCATCTCAAACTGACCTTTTTCAGCTGGGAATCAAACTGTCCCCTTTCGACACATACGAAATTGAAATTTTTATGATGCTGCAAACTAATCTGACAAAGAAACTGTAGTCTTGAGGAATTCTGAATTCTGATTAAAAATATAGCTTTCAAATATTTTCCTAGTTCTTTGTGGAATGATTTTATTTGGATTTCATAGGCTGATTTCAGTCACATTGACAGAGAGGCAAAAGTTCCAGAGATATATTGAATTTTCTTGTAGGCAGCCACCCATGAAGTTAAAATCCAAGGGAAATCAAATTTCTTTAGTTCAGTCATTTGCCTTCAGTAATGACTTGCTCTTGCACCAACCATAACATTTCTCTACTGTTATAACGACTTTGAACATTTTTGTGTATCAGATTATTTTCACTTCAACACAGTTTCCCTGCTTCACTGCCAGACCAATCCAGTGCTTTGAGGTGCTGTCAGTTCACATGAAGGGACAATTTGCAGCCTCCACTGAGTAGGTGAAGTGCTCCGTTGTGACTGGTTACACCCAAGTCATGAGCCTTTACCTTCAGATTGAAGCAGCACTATACATTTTCTCTTGCAGCTTGCAAGTCAGTCTAGAGATCTTAGTTTTAAGACTGGAGGTACAGCTGTGTATAGAAGGTGTGTGTAAAAGCTATATAGCTTTAAACATTAACTTTTAGATCTTAAAGATCAACTTAGATCCTTACAAATTGATTTTTTTCTCAGTATGGTGAGAGTCAACAGTTTACTTAAAAATATATTAATAGTCAATTATTCCAGCATGGTATACTGAAAAGTTTGTTTTTTTCTACACTTTTCTGCAGTAACACCATAATAAATCAAAGATCCATTTATGCTAAGTTTTTAGACGGTAGGTAAAGGCTGCTTTTGAACGTTCTTGCATCTTGTTTTGTGGTATGGGTAAGAAACAGGAATAAAAATTTTCAAAGAACTCACTTTTGATCCATGGGTAGTGCTGGAGCAGGCTCAAAGACACACGTGCCATCCCCTGACTTAGACCATTTGCTGATAGTTGCTTCAGTGCCTCATAAGAAACTGACATCGGAGCTTTCCTAGTATTACAAAGCCTGGAGCAGGCCAGGGAGAAAGCCCAGGTTTTCCAAAGACATGTGATTTTTATTTTCTAAACTCTATTGTTGTGAAATAGAATTGATACATATAGATGTACATAAAATATAGGTTCAGTTTACTAAATAGCTGTAAACAACACTCATCTAAATATTACACAGAACAAGCAAAATATTATCAGCCTTTTCAGAATCCCAACATGTAGTTGCACCTACCATTCCATTTACATGTATTTGCACCTACCATGCCATTTTCTTTGGGGCAAGCACTTTTCTGACATTAAATATAATTAATTCTTTGTTTTTCCTTCATATTGGTTCTTCTTTTATCATCCCTAAGCAAAATACATTAATGTTGGCAGTTTCGAACACTATATAAGTAGAATCATACTGCATATATTTCTATAACTTGCTACTTTTATTCAATATTAATATGACAAATTTTAGCCATATTGTACATAGAATTAGTTCATTGATTTTTATTGCTCTATACTATTCTGTAGTTTATTGATATTGCAATTTGCTTATCCATTATGCTATTAAAGTACTGTTTTAAATTTCTGGAAAGTTTGGAAAAGACTCCTTTGAACATTCTTACATCTTGCTTTGTGTCGCATGTAAACATAAAAATTATCATGTATACACTTAGAAATGAAAAGACCACTCCATAGGATATATGTGGAATTTTTATTCCATGTATAGTATTACTAATTAATACCATACTAGCTTCCATTATGTTGTGCTGGTAGTTCATGTGTGTTATATTCTTGCTAACTCTTGATACAGCCAAGGAAGTTTTAGTATCTGACAATGTGAAGCATGTGTATTGGTATCTCATTGTAATTACAATTTGTCTTTCCATAGTTACTAATGAATATTCACATAAACTTTAAACTCACTGGTCACTTAGCTATTCTGTTTTGAGCCTCTTCCTAATTCTTTGCCAATTTTTCTGTTGAAATATCTGCCTCTTTTCACTTTGATTATGAAAAGTTTATTATTATTCTGGAAACTGGTTCTTTATTCATTATGGAAAACTTAAATATCTTTTCCTACTCTGTAACTGATGTTGTCTCTGTAATAAATTATCTTTCGATTATTGGTACTTATTCATTTAATTCATTTCTCTTTGTAAGTCTTTATGGCTCTGTGTTTTGGATCCTGTTTAAGAAATACTTTTCTACCCAAAGGTCTATATTTCTCTATATTCTTTTTAAAAGCTTTATAGCTTTTTACCATTTACTGTTATATGTTAAAGATCAATTTACGTCCTCACAAATGGATTTATCTTTAATATGGTGATAGTCAGGAGTTCACTTTAAAAAAATATTGATAGTCAATTATTCTAGCATGGTTTATTGAAAAGTTTGTTTCTTCTATACCTCTCTACAGTAGCATCATAATAAATCAAATATTCATTTATGCTTAACGCTGGTTCTAAGCTCTCTATTCCATCTCATTGATCTATGTTTGCCAATACCATACTGTCTTTATTACTATTGGACTACAATACATAAAGTTAATAGAGCAAGTTCTCCTACACTCTTCTCCTACAAAAATGTCTTGGCTATTTTCAACTCTTTGCAATTCCATATAATAAAAAAATCAGCTTATTAGGATCAAGACTATGATTGCACTGAATGTACAAATCATTAATGTGCAAGCTATTAACACCGTGTATCTTTCCATGTCCTTAGGTCTTATATAATGTTTCTCAATAAAGTAATACATTTTATCTGTAAAGCTCTTGTACATATTTTATTAGATTCTTTTGCAGGTTTTAACTAATTTATATAAACATGTAAATGATAGGTTTTAAAATTTGTATTGACTAAAAGTTTTGATGGTATATAAACATGCAATTAATATTTTATAGGGATTATTGTATATATTGAATTTGCTAAGATCTCTTATTAATTTAAATATTTATTTGCACATTTCTCTACATATAAGCATTTCATTTATGAATAATGAGAATTTCTTCCTTCAAATTGTTTTCTTTTTTAAACATTTTTCTACCTTTTCTCCTGTCGTTATTGCACTGGCTGAGACCTTGAGGTCAGTGATAATAGTGTCTTATTCTTTAATTGAAGAAAAAGCTTTTGACATTTGATCATAAAATAATATGTTTGTAGAAGGCTTTATGGTAGATACTTTTTATCATATTAATGAGACCTTCTATTCCTAGATAACCATTTTTTAAGAAGTAAAGAATAGATGTTGAATTTAACCAAATGCTGTTTCTGAATATATTGAAAATAATTTTTTCAGTTTGTTGTTTTGATGACTTAAAATGATTATGTTTTTCATGCTAAGTTAGCTTACATTCCTGTGATAAACTGAGCTTGACTGTGATGTATTATCATTTTGATATGGTACAATAGTCTTCAGTATTTGCATTTGCTAGGATTTTTAAAAGAATTTTTGCGTTTACAGTTCATGATTTTTGTTGGACTTTAATTTTAATTTACAGTCCAGTTCTCAGTAGCTTTTAAAAATGTATTGAAGTATAACTTACTATCTACACTAAAAAAACTTTAAAAGTATATAATTTTGATCTATGTATGTATAGATGTGTATATTTACACACACATGCACACACATACATATTAGTGAAGCATCATCACAATCAAGGTGATGAACTACACATACACTCAAAAGTTTTCTCATGTCTCTTAGCAATATCTTGCTTTACCTATCCTCAAGTCTCTCTCACAATTTGCTTCCAACCACTGAACTACTTTCTGTCACTATGCATTAGTTTCCATTGTCTAGAACTTTATATAATTAGAATTATATACTAAGTATTCTTTTATGGTCTAGCTACTTTCAGTTCAGTATTATTCTTTAGAGATTCATCTATGTTGTACATATCAATAGTTTATTATTTTTGTTGAGTAGAATTGCATTATATTGATAAAACACAATTTGTTTAATGAGTATTTGGGTTGTATATAGTTTTGACTATTACAAATAAAGCATCTCTGAACATTGGTATATAAGTATTTGTATGATTTTTTTATTTCTCTAGGATAAATAACTAAAAGTAGAAAGGTGGGGTCATATGTAGGTATACATTTAAATTTTTAAGAAATTATCAAACAATTTTGCAAAATGATTTGTATCATTTTTTCATTCCCACCAGAAATATACAAGAGTTCACTTGTTCCACACACTTGCCAGTGTTTGGTATGTTAGTAGTTTTAACTTTGGTTATTCTAATAGGTATATGAGAGTTTATCATTGGTGTAATTTGCCTTTCCCTAATCACTAAAGAGTTTGGGCATCTTTTCATGTGCTTATTTGCAAACTGAATTTCACTTTGTAAAGTATCTCTTCTAATCTTTTGCCTATGTTTTTCATGAAGTTGTTAAATTTTTGTTATAGAATTTTGAGAATTCTTTGTATTTTCTACATATGGTTTCATTATTAGACATGATATTTGCAATTTTTTTCTCCCACTCTGTAATGTTTTTGTATTCATTCTGCTTACAGTGTATACCAAGGAGCAGATATATGTAAATTTTATGAAGTCTAATGTACTGTTGTTCCTTTTTGTATTGTAAATTTTGTTGTTGTGTCTAAGGAATTTTTGCTTAACCCAAAACCAAAAAGATTGACTCCTATGTATTCTTTTAGAATGTATATAGTTTTAAGTTTTATTTTAGATCTATTATCTATTCTTGAGTTACTTTTGATATCATATGTATGAACTTAATTAAATGAATGCAAATTAAGATATTTTGCATATGGATATTTAAATTGCTCAAGAATAATTTGTTGGACAAAATTATGCCTCTCCTATGAATTGCTTCTTCAGTCTTGCTGAATTCAATTAACTATGTATTTGCAGGTTATGTCTGAACTTGATTTAGTTCCATTGATCTATTTGTCAATTATCATGCCAATACCACAGTATCTTGATTACCGTAACTTTATAGTAAATTTTGATAGCAGGTAGTATATACCTTGATAATAGGTATATAGCAACTTTATTATCTTCAGTGTTATTTTAGATAGTCTAGATTCTTTATATTCAATATGAATTTTCACATTAGCCTGTAAAAAGCCTACACAGAATGACCTTGGAACATGGGCTGATAGAATATTAAATATATAGATGAATTTAGAGACAATTGGCACATTAACAATATTAAGCCATCCACTCTATGAACATAGTATTTCCATTGTTTTAAGACTTCTTAAAATTATCTCTGCATTTTCTATTTTTTTATTGCACCAGCATTGTGCATCTTTTTTCAGATTTGTCCCTTAATTTTTAATATTTTGAAGCTATTGTAAATTATATTTTTAACATTTCAGTATTTGATTACTGGTTGCTAGGACATAAAAATCCAATTGATTTTGAATATTGATCATATATTCTACAACCTTGCTAAACTCACATATTAGATTTATTAGCTTATTTTTTAGATTTCATAAGATCTTTTACATAACCAATTGTGTTTTCTGTAAATAAAGACAATTCTACTTCTTCCTTTCCAATAATGTGTTATTAAAACTTTTTCTTGCCTTATTGCACAACTGGAACCTTCAGTATAATGTTAATTAGTAGTGTTGAAACTAAATATCCTTACTTTGTTTCTAATCTTAGAAGAATACATTCACTTTTTTCACCTTTAATAATGATGTTAGCTGAAAGATTTTCATAGATGGCATTTAACAGATAAAGTATGTCTCCTCTATTTTTTTTTTCTGATAATATTCATCAGTAATGGATGTTAGTTTTGTCAAATGCTTTTCCTGCATCTATTGAGATGCTCACAAAAGTTTTGGTGTGTGTGTATATTTTTAGTCTGTTAATGAGATGAATTATATGGATTGATATTTAAATGTCAAACCAAATTTGTATTGCTGAGATAAATCAAAATTCATCACAGTATAAATTTATTTGTATATATAGTTCAATATGATTTTCTAAAATTTAGTTAAAATTATTTCCATGTATGCTCATGATAAATATTGTTCTATAGTTTTTTTGTAATGTCTTTGTCTGGTTTTACTATTAGAGTAATGCTGGTCTCATAAAATGTGTTGGAAAACATTGTCTTCAATTTTCTGAAACAGTTTGTGCTTAGACATATTTTATGACCTGGTATGTGTTAAATATTTATAAATGATCTGTGCATGATTGAAATTAATGTGCATTCTGTAGTCGATGAGTCAACTTAGTTAATTATGTTTCTCAAAATTTTATATCTTGCCATTTTTGAATGCTTGACTGTCAGTTTCTGAGAGAGGAGTGCTGAACTTTCTAACTCTGGAGATTTATCAGTTTCTCATTGTGTTTCTGTTAATTTTTGTTTTGAATAATATGAGACTTTGTTAATATAACCATACAACTTAAAAATTGCTACATTGTTCTGCTCATTAACTCTTTTATCATTTTGAAATGCTTCCTTTTAATTTTGCTAATATTTGACTTAACATCTCTATTGTTTCTGAATAAGCAGTTATAGCAGCTATCTCTTCATTAGAATTTACTGGCATGTGTTTTTCCATCTATTAACTTTCAAAATTTTCTATACCCATGCATTTTAGACATATTTCTTATAGACAAAATAGACTCATTTTCCTTGTCTTATTTTTTTTTTCTAAATTACAGCACTTGGTTCATTATTATTGAATGGAATAACTAACATGTTTCGACTTATTTCTACCGTCTTGTATTATACTGCCTATCTATGGTCTCCATTTTTATCTATTTCCCTATTTGTTTTGGATGATTAAATATCTTTAATGATGTTTTCTCCAATTATTAGTATAAAATTTAGGCCCTCTGTTTCTGTTCTTTTCATGGTAATATTAACAATTATAGCATGCATAACTGACTTAATAACATTTGTAATTAATAAATTACCCTCTGTTTTGAAAATACTAGTGTCTTAAAACTTCAACATTAATGCACCCATTTCAATTTATTTATCTTGGATATCTGACATTTTTGGGGTTATCTAACACTTTAAATTCATACTTTTTGTTTCTATGTTTAGCCCAACAGATGTTATATTTTTATTTTACAGACTCAGCATTTATTTATATTTGTTTACTAATTTACCACTTTATTCAATCCTCATTTCTGCTTAAAACTCAAACATTTAGTCAGAGACCAGTTTCTTTTGACCTGAAAAATTTTTTCTAGATTTTCAATAATGGACAGTTTTCTGATTATTTGTTTGGTAAAAATATCTTTATATTACTTTTTTTGAGGTGGAGTTTTGCTCTTGCTGCCCAGGCTGGAGTGCAATGGCACAATCTCGGCTCACTGCAACTTCCACTTTCCAGGTTCAAGTGATTCTCCTGCCTCAGTCTCCTGAGTAGCTGGAACTATAATACATTTTTAATTGAAAGATATTTTGCTGAGTATTCAATTCCAGTGTTGAAGTTATACATGACACTATGACTTTTCTTCATAGCAATTAAAATTTGTACCTCTATATTTATTTGTTCAATACTTGTATTCTCAAACAGGCGGCTAGGCCATAATTTGTATGTGGGTGGGCACTACGTTCACTTTGCTCCTCACTGGATATGCAAACCTAGTAAATGCCTGGAATATGGAAGTTAAACAACATATATTTGAATGAATAAATAACAGAATGAATAAATTAATATATTACTTCTAGGATACTTTTGCTGACCATCCACATCTTGGTTAGTTGTGACCAGCGCCTATATAAGCAAGAACAACATATTGCTCAACTCCAAGGGTGACACTCATATTACTGTGCCAACATTGTCAACTGGATTGTTCAGCATATACACCATGCAACCCAGGTACCGTAATGGCAAAAACAGTCATGTTTATTTTGAAAAGCATATTCTCAAGGACAGCATAGTGAGTTATTATAACTAATCTAATTTGTGGTGAAACATTTTATCAGTAGGACGTATAGAAGTAGTCGTCCAGCTTTTGGTGGTTACCTACCACATGGGTATAAGAATAGATGGAAGACAGAAAATTCACAGGCCTTAAGCAATGCTGCCAAACTCAAAGTATAAAGTTGGGCCACACCATGCTGACTTAGTAAACCAGAGAGGTAAGGGTTAGTGATGCTGAATGGAATATAATGTGAACATTCATAAGGTTGTAGGCTTCAGAAGACTGTTTTTCATAAATTAAAAATATTTTTTACTTATCAAAGACTTTGTTCAATAAAGTTTTCAAATATGTTTTACCTTAAATGAGGATTATAAAATATCAGAACTAAACAGCTCTTGGATCTTTGTTTAGTTCTGATATTTTACAATCCTATTTTAAGGTAAAACATATTTGAAAACTTTATTGAACAAAGTCTTTGATAAGTATAAACTGTTTTTAATTTAGTTCAAAAATTCTGTGGAGAAAAAAATAATACTAAGATTTTTTGATAGAGGATTATCACTTAGTGAAGTAACTATGCAACCTCTATGCAATATGGTGCTCTTGCTTACTTAGATGCTGGTAACACCTACCAGCTTGTGTAGACAGTAAATTTACCTGTGAAGAATTAAATATGAACACAAGAGCTCTCATTTATAGAGAAGTAATATCTTTTTGAAAAATTTACCCTATACTGCTCTGGGTGCTCATGTTTGGCTAATCATGAGTCATCTCCTTCTTTTGATGAAGTAATTCAAATCTGAATGTTTTCATCATGAAAATAAGAGCCCACTACGAATTTTCTTTATGAGAAAGTCTGTAGTTTGGACACGAGATGATCACTTCTCTTGGAGAAACAACACTAAAAAAAAAAAATCAAAACTTGTTTTTAGCATAGAAAATGTAGCTCTAAATTTATTTAAATTGGTTCAGTTTTCTATTTCAATTCCTCTGTCCAATGGAAGTATAGCAATAATTTTTAGCATCATGGATAATCGGGAATGATGCAACTGTCCATCAAGATTGCAACATAATAAATGTATGGTCAGCCTATTGAATATACTGTTCCTTTTTGAATGTATTTGAGTGGGAGATAAAAATGAATATTTGAAGTCCCGGACTTACAAAAGTCTATATTCTAATATGGATTGTATGGCATGACTTAGATTATCTTAGTTTGAAGCCAATTATATGGAAAGCTGTGATTTCAGACAAGAGCTAAGGAGAAACAGAAGGTAGCATTTATTTCTTGAGCCAACAACACCAGGCTGGAATTGCTATTAATTTTCTTCTCCTTTTTTGATAGATAAACTTTTTCCTCTTAAAATATTGGCAAAACAATATATAAAATTCTGTTAGCGATAACTATTTTCTGGGGAAGGACAGAGGAGCAGAGGAAGAAAGTTCTGATTTTCATTACAAACATCTGAACAATGTATGAATAATCTAATAATGTGTATGGATTACTTTTTTTCATGTGACAGGTATTTTCTAAGTGGAGAGATTGAGAACTATATATGTTTCCTTTATATAGTTTTTTTTTTTTTTTTGAGACAGTCTCGCTCTGTCGCCCAGTCTGGAGTGCAGTGGCCGGATCTCAGCTCACTGCAAGCTCCGCCTCCCGGGTTCACTCCATTCTCCTGCCTCAGCCTCCCGAGTAGCTGGGACAACAGGCGCCCGCCACCTCGCCCAGCTAGTTTTTTTGTATATTTTTAGTAGAGACGGGGTTTCACCATGTTAGCCAGGATGGTCTCTATCTCCTGACCTCGTGATCCACCCGTCTCGGCCTCCCAAAGTGCTGGGATTACAGGCTTGAGCCACCGCGCCCGGCCTCCTTTATATAGTTTTATGTCCTAAAGCATGAACTCTCATTTTGAACAATATTCATTATGAAAATTAGAAATTACTGATAAACTAAAAATAAATAAAGCATTTTCAAGACCCCATGATTCGTTCAAAGATAGAAATTGTTAGCTTTTAGGTGTTTATTCTTCTAGATTGCTTTCTCAAATACATGATGCTCGTTTAAAACCTAATATATTACTTTCCATATCACTTAATACATTTCTACATCACTGTTTTTAGGAACTACATAATTTACTTAAGAAACTCATTATTGCTTGACTCGTAGGTTAGTTTTGACTCATCCTTCTTCCTTCATGTTTGTGCATTTGCTTTATTACTTCTTAGAATAAATTCCTAGAAGAGCATTGCTGGCCCAAAGAGATGACATATGTTTAAGGCATTTGATACTGTTGCCAAATTGCCTTTCAGGAAAGCTGGACCAATTTAGACTACCATGAGCGACGTCTCAGAATATCTGTTTCTTCCAACTCCTGCTGCCATTAACTTTTGCCAGTCATTTTAATATTTGTCAATGTAATAGCCTCAAAATTAAAACTCATTTTATTTGCATTTTTAGTTAAGTATATTTTCTTCTTTTGTGAATTACCTGTTATTGCCCTGATTACATTTTCCACTGAGATTTTTAACAATTTCTTCATAATTTGTTACAATTCTTTGTATGCTAACTATATTAACGTGTTCATACGTTTTGTCCTATCTTTTGTAATTATATTTCCTCTTTTAATGTTCATCTCAATTTTTTTTTTTCCTAAGACAAGGACGTTTTATGTTTTGTTTTCAAATCTATTGAGAAACTGAATATACAAATTGACAGTGGCCAGTCCATATAAATAGGGACTTTCGACCAACAGCCTATAGCCGTCTGCCCAGGAAACTAATCCCTTATCTACAATAAATGACCCAGGAAGCCAGCCTGCTACATCATACTTGTAAGAACAGAAAATGCTATCCCTCAGGACAACTCAGCTTCAGCAAGCTAACCAATATCTTCTGCAGCAGGCAGCCCCAAATGACAAAGCCTTGATTAATAACTGATGGCTTCCTTAATTTTTGGTCCCATTCCTGTAACCAAGTAGGATGCCCCACTTCTAGTGACTCCACATACAGCTTCCCCATGACAAAAGCCTCCACTCAGGGTAAACCTGAAGTCTTCCCCTTTTTCCACTGTAAAGGTTTGCCCTTCTCTGCTTGCCTGAGTCTCTGCCCAAACACACGTGATGGTAAGTGACTCTTTGCTATAGCAAGCTCGGAATACATAGCCTATGCTTTTCTCATTTGTTTTTCTTTATTTCCATACTACCTATATATTCTTATATTGCTTCTTCTGTGTTGTCACACATAGAGAGCCTTCTTCATCCCAAGGTTATGTAATTTTTATCTGTACTTATTATACCTTATCGAAGAGACCATACAGTATGTTGATTCAAAGTGCTGGTTGGGAAATTCCTCTATCTGGATTTTGATATCTGCACTGGCACTAACAAAAAATTTCCAACAAGTTACGTAACCTCTCTGGCCTCAGTTTGTACATCTGTATTAGGGGTATAAGCTCCATGGTGTTTCTGCAAGGACTACATGAAGATGCTTAGAATAGTGTCTAACACTATATACGTTACTATCACCCAATGTATGTTACTGTCACTTCCTATATTTTTTCAAGCACTGCTATGATTACATTTAATAATAATGTAATGATAGCAGGGTTATGATACATAGTTCTTACGGGAACTGAGAGGCATACTCTAAGGACTGGTTGAGCAATAGGTTCTCAATTTCAGCCACTTCAGGCCCCTGCACTTTGCTTCAGGGATGCATTCACAGAATCAAGAAAATGAGGAAGCTCAAGCATGCTGTAGGGCCAGCAGACTGAGAAATGGGGAAACACTGCCACTTACTGACACATGGATGCCCAAGACTCAATCCAAGCTCAGTGGGTCTACAGTCTTGTGTCCTATTTTATGCACCAGAAGTGCCAAGAGTCTTGATGTGCTCTTCGCCCTGGCCTTCACAGCAGTCACTATTTCTGAATGAAATGGAATAAATTAAATATTTTCTTGTCTTTCCTCAGTCTTTGACCAGAGGTCAGTGAATCCCCATTGTAATAGGTAAATATAGCTCAGCTGGTTTATTTAAAGATCATGTTAGGGATCTGACTTCCACATAGACCCAGAGTAGTTCTCAATTTTCAGATATCACCTAAGATTATTTAGGAGACCTGGCACTGTAAGCAAGAATAAGCATTTTTAACAAGCACTGGAGATAACCTTGATAATGATAGCATGGAGATCCTACTTTGAAAAAACACTACTATAGATATGCTCAGGTACTGAACTGGCTTATGTTTAACTTGGTATCTAAAGTATAAGCTGAAAGGAAAGGAAAGGAAGGGAAGGGAGAAGAGAGAGAGAAGGAAAGGAGCCAATTGACATGGGAAGAAGAAGAAGGAATTAGATTGCTTTCCTCTTTCATCTTTTTCAAATAGGCCCTAGAGAAAGAGACCTATTTTTATCACCTTAAACATTACATTAAACATATTTGTTTTTCTCAGTCCCTGTTTCTTATGGCTTCTCTGTTCTGTGGTTCAGAGCATTCTGTCACCAGGATAAATCTTGGCATGTCTGAGGAAACATCGGTCACCTTGACCCTTCTCCTCCAATTACCAGGACCTTCTTTTTCAGTTAGAAACAATGTTTTTAACCTTTTATTGGGGTATTCAGTACAACAACCTTCCTTTTAGTTTTTTACAAATGGAATCTTCAAAAGATTTTTAAAAAACAAATGGGGGAAAATATTTAACTTGCCCCACTACACACACACACACACTCTCTCTCTCTCTCTCTCTCACACACACACACACACAGACACAAACACACAAGTTATATCTAGTACTTAAATATATGATGTATACCGTCTCTAATTATTTCTTGTGTTTTCATCTTGTCTCCTCAGATGGATGGCAAGACTGGCATATTTCATTCCTCTTATGGTTAGTACTAATGGAGGAAAATAGGCACATAATACATATTCTTGTTTTGCTTTTTTTTTCCATATGTTTTGGCCATTATTTTCTTGTTTATTGCTTATATTTTACGTTTTACCTCTATTTTTTTGTACTCTTTGAAATAGAAGTCAACTTTTTCTTTATTTTCTCACTACATTATCAGAAGAATATCTTTCTGCCACCAGATGGAATACCAAAGCTTAAATATTACTATATCCCCTAATACATCCTGGATCCTGTTCTTACTAGTTACACAGTCTTTCTGTGACTCAGTGTTTTTGTTATTTTTTTTTTCTTTTGAGATGGAGTCTCACTCTGTCACCCATACCGGAGTGCAGTGGCACAATCTTGGATCACTGCAACCTCGCCTCCCGGGTTCAAGCAATTCTCTTGCCTTAGCCTCCTGAGTAGCTAGGATTACAGGTGCATGCCACCATGTCCAGTTAATTTTTGTATTTTTAGTAGAGACGGGGTTTCACCGTGTTGGCCAGGCTGGTCTCAAACTCCTGACCTCCTGATCCACCCACCTCGGTCTCCCAAAGTGCTGGGATTATAGGCATGTGCCACCTTGCCCAGCCAGTTTTTCAAATATAAAATTAGAAAAGAATGTCTACTTTATAGGTAGATAAATTTTAAATTCAATAAACTTATGGGCTTGCTTGAAAGATTAATTAAAGGTATATAAAGGATTTACAATGGTACAAAGAGCATAAATAATTAATAAATATTGATTATTATCACCATTATTATTATATTTGTGACACTACATTAGGATGTCTCTAGAGTTAGCATAGCCAGTTTTTTTTCATTTAGAAAATATGTTTGATTGATGAGTACCTTCCTTTGACAAAAAAAAAAGAAAAGAAAATACACTTGAAAATATTATTTAATTAAAAGTTCTCAGAATGGTTTAACATACTAGCCAAGTACTATATGAGCCAACTGAGTATTTCACAAGTTACTAACTTTTCAAGACAATGATGGTAAGTTGAACATATTTTTTAAAAAAAAATAACATCAGCAAACATTAGTAAAACACCTATGAGGCCAGTATTTGTATACATTAATCTCATCTATTCCTCAAAGTTACCCTATGAGGTTAATATTATCATCATTAAAGAGATGAATAAATGGGCTTAAAATGCGAAGTAACCTGCTCAAACTCACAGTTCACAAATACTAAAGCTAAGAATCAAACCAAACTATTTCTGGACCTATATTCATCTTCCCTTTAAAAGGAATATCTAACCCAAAATTCAAGCCCCTTTGCATGACACCACACTGCAGTATTATGTTTCAGTTCCATTTCTATTCCACGGACATGAAAGCATCGGTAACAGGTCTTGAAGGTAACAGGCTTTGTTCCTGATGTAAAGCATTTTCATTATGCTTAATTCCCTTTCAGTCAGTTGGCACAATAAATAAACTGTGGATAGATGGATGGAAGGGAGGAAGGAAAGAAGAAAGGGTGGAGTGGTGAGCAGGAAGAGAAGGGAGGAAAGGAAGAAGGGAAAGAGAGATAAAAAAAGAAAAGGAAAGGAAAGGGAAAGAAAAGGAAAGAGAAAGGGGAAGGGAAGGGAAAGGGAAAGGGAAGGGAAGGGAAAAAGGGAGGAAGAAAAAGAGGAAATGGAAAGAAGAAAGGAGGAAGAAAGAAAGAGAAAGAAAGAAAGAAAAAAAAAAAAAAAAAAAAGAAAGAAAAGAAAAGAAAAGAGGAAAGAAAAAAAGGAAAGAAAAAAAAAGAAAGAAAAAAAAAAAAAAAAAAAAAAAAAAAAAAAAGAAAAAAGAAAAAAAAAGAAAGAAAGAGAAAGAAGAGAGAGAAAGAGAAAGAAAGAAAGAATTTGTATCTCAGATTCTTATATTACTCCCAGCCAGG